>NC_064924.1:330213911-330513911 GCF_023897955.1 Schistocerca gregaria
TCATTCCAATCCCGGGAGCGGAAAGACTTCCCTTAGGGGGAAAAAAGGACAGGTGTACACTCGCGCACACACACACATATTCATCCGCACATACACAGACACAAGCAGACGTTATCAAATATGTCTGCTTGTGTCTGTGTGTGTATGGATGTATATGTGTGTGTGTGTGTGTGTGTGTGTGTGTGTGTACCCATCCTTCTTTCCCCCCTAAGGTAAGTCTTTCCGCTCCAGGGATTGGAATGACTCCTTACCCTCTCCCTTAAAACCCACATCCTTTCGTCTTTGCCTCTCCTTCCCTCTTTCCTGAAGAAGCAACCGTTGGTTGCGAAAGCTAGAATTTTGTGTGTTTGTTTGTGTGTCTTATCGACCTGCCAGCGCTTTTGTTTGGCAAGTCCCATCATATATATAAAACAAAGATTCCAAGACTTACCAAGCGGGAAAGCGCCAGTAGACAGGCACAATAAAATAACACACAAACACACACACAAAATTACGAGCTTTCGCAACCGGCAGTTGCGAGGTTCTGGAAGCCATGTGCTCATGGGTGTCACTGCCATAACCAAAGAGATTTTTTTGGAGAGCTTTTGATGGAGTACGCAGAGAAGTGGAGTAAGAAGAGTGACATTAGTATAAGAGTTCGTGACTGATCAAACAACAGTGCAACAACTAGGAAGTACTTACCACATGAAGTTAGGGTTATATTTCAACAATAAACTGAAAATTATGTATAATGGAGTTAATAGAATGGCAGATGGAATAGTCCTAGTGTTTGTTATAGTGTATGACCTCCAAATCTTCTGCATCGTTATTGTAGCCATTTAATGAAAATATACTTTGTTGTTTTAGTTGTTTAACACAATTAGGTGACTAAATGTTCTGACGGGTTGATGCCAAGTTGCTCTCCAAACAACAGTCATCATCATCTACACTCTGCAGTATGAGACTTACTAAATTTAGGAGTGTTAATCAACTTACATGTCAGTGTATGAAGATTTTCAAATGACAGATACTTCCATCCACAAAGTTTTTTTTATATTTATTCCTATCAGATTGATAAAGCAAAGTTTTGTAGTCCTAGTCTTTTTGCTTGACCATAATTGCAGCAAAGCACAGATGTAAGATGTATGTTGGTACCCAGCTCAAAGGTTTTGTTGTGTAATTCTGTTGGGGCATTATTAAAAGCAGTGCTCCTCTTTTCAGTATTTTACATTAAGGAATAAGAAATTGTATACATTGTATATTGATTTCAAAGTAAATTTCTTATATATATGAGGTTAGAAAAAGTTCACAGTAATAAACTACTAGTGCCATTACATTTGTGTAATTGAGTATATCTCTGAATAATCTAAGGCAAAATATTATGACTAACTGTAATTTGAATTTTTGTAGTTTAAAACTATAATTCTGGAGCTCTAACTGTAAGTTTGTGCTCTGATGGATTGTTTTGTGTACTGATTGTAGTATTTATAGAACTGTTTTCTATTCATCACAAAATGTTAGAAACTGTTGTTCATTGTATCTGAACACTAATTACTCTTCTTGAACTTATGTTCTTCCTAGTAAGTTACTTTCATCAAAATAACAAAGCATTGTAATACAGATTTTTGTATTTTACAAAGATCAATAAGTTATGAAGTGTAAGTTTAATGTGTGCATTGTACTGGATTGTTTTGTGTACTGATTGTAGTATTTCAAGAATTTGGGAATTGTTTTCCATACTCCTACAGAAACTTGCAACAACAATGTGAATTTTTTGAGTTAGCTAAATTGAGGTTCATTCCTCTTTACAGAGTATGGTTCTAAGCTTTAGAGTATCAGAGCTTCAGATGCTTTTAGGCTTTGCGGGCAGAAATAAATCTGGGAGGAAGACTGAGTTACAAGCAAGAGCTGTGGAACTGCTAAAGCTCCGTTCAACACCTGTAACAATGAAGATTAAGGAGCTCTATAAGTCTATCCAGTAAGTATGGCCTGGCTGTAGATAGCCTTATTTTCAAAGCTTCTTTTCCCTAGGTACTTCGGAGACATCCTTTTGCGCTCTGAAGGTGAACTGCTTACCTTCATTGTTTCACATGCAGTTCATATTTTCTGCTAATCACTGAAGGCTCTCTGGCTTCAATATTATTTGTGCTTCATTTTTCTTGCATGTTGTATCGTTATTGAAGATGTATAGCATTACTATTTGTGATTTCACAACAACCATGATTGTGATATTGAACTAAAGAGACATGAAACAAAACCAAATAGTAATTGATGAGTTATAGGCGGCTAATGAGAGCATTGCGGCAGTTTTTCGAAAGGTGAAAACTGAATCATTTCCAGTGTTGGAGTTTTGTATAGAAAATTATTATGTTTGGTTTTCTTTCGTGCAGGATTTTTGTCATTTTGTCCATCTCATTAGTATTTAAACGTGCCTATAGTTGTGGTTTCATAACAGTGTAGTAGGGCGGGGATAGAGATAAGTGCTATTTTGCTACTGACTAACTCACTGGTATTTAAGTTCAGTGTTACAGTTAATTTTTCTTTCATTAGCATAAAAAAAGCTTTTGAGTGGGTATATTTTTCTTAACATTTAGATTGTCATATCTGCCACATGGAACCCACCCCCAACACACTTTTTTTTTCTTTTCCTGATGTAATCCCAAATTTACTGAAATATATTTGTACTTTCATGGAAGTAGTTTCTGTTCATCACGCTAATCTCATTGTAGTATGAGATCAGAGTAAATATTAATAACCCCCTCCTCTTTCTTATCTGTTTGTTTGCCAGGGAGGCAATGGGGAAGATGGGTCCAACTGTCATAGTATAGTTCTATGGTTAATAAGATGAATGTCAGGATAGTTCCTTCAGTAAAAACCACAACTGAGTCCCCTAAATTAGCTACAACTAAGTGAACTAGGGCTCTCTCTATAATATTGACATATTTAACTCTCTCTTCATTCTTCCCTCCCTCTACACACACACACACACACACACACACACACACACACACACACACACACACACACACACACAAATGCCTGAAGAAAATAAACTTATTTGGTCAAATATAACAAAAAATATCACTGAAACTTAGAGTAGTAGAGAAAACTGTCATTTTCTTTTATAAAGACAAAAGGGGTGTTACTGAAATTAGACTGATAGTACTAAATGCATCACTATAGGTGATAGGTATGCCTTTACAAAAAATATACTCAAATGGAAGGTTTTCTTTCTGTAAATTTAGAGCAGTTGTCTCGTTTGTTATTGTCTTCTATTGTTAATCATTTGAATAACAGCTGCATTCTTAGTTCCTCCACTACTACTTCCTATGGTTGCTTTTTAAGAGGTGTTGGTGTTCTGTGTAAATGTGTTCTCTTTCGTAGTTATTGTAGCACCAAGGAAATGTGAGAAAACAATTACTATTTCAATTGCATCCAATGGATACCGTCAGTGATGGATAAATGTAGGAGGGATAAATGTAGAAGGAGGTCACGTGGAGGAAGTGTTACAACAGTAAAATATCTGCAGTTAAATAGTTTGTATTCTTAACATAATACATAAAACAACTAACTGAAAACAAACACATTCGGTACAAATATGTGAAAAATTACTCCATATGTCACAAAGTACGAACAGCTTCAAGAATATTTGGCACTGCATGATGAAAACGGAGTTATTTGTGTAGTGAGGGAGTTAGTGTACTAGGACCAGAAATGTATTTTTGTGAAGATTTCACTTTCTGGAATTACTCAAACAGTAGCATAAAATGAAATTCAAATCTAATTTTCCTGTTGAATGACAATATTACAAATAGGATAGGTTGCTATTCGCCATACAGCTCCGTTGACTCACAGACAGGTACAACAGTGACATGCAGAACAGAAGAAAGAAGAGAGAAAAGAAGTGACACTGAGTATAGTAGTGGAAATAGCAACAAAGGAAAACATCATTGGGTTGGGGATGGAAGTGAAGTGCCTGTCTGCTATGCAACGTCTCCACAATATATTGTGAGTAGCAATCTATTCTTGTTGTAATATTGCCATTCCACCCTGGATTTTCCTGTTGGACAAATGATGGAAGGTAATCATTGCATTAAAATACTAGATAAATGTCCTGTGCAGCTCACTCTAGAAAGTTTAGCCTCTTCTACTCCCTCCCCCTCTCGCCGTTTTAGTTTTAATCCCTGTTATATTAGGTCTTCATGTAGTTGCACTTGTAAACTTCCAGTTACTTATTTACTTTATTTATCATTTGACATAAATACTTGGACATCAATGGTACGCTGGGTACTAAAATTACTCCAGCTGAGAAAAGCAGCATACAAAGTTTCATTTGTATTAACTATGAAATAGCTTCCAGTAAGATTCAGTATCAGAAGTGTTGGCAAGAGATATTGGTCTGACATTGCACACATGAACAATGAAGTACCTTTTAGACATGTTTATCTTGCTGCAATAACACCATAAGGCATTTACTGTTGAAATGTAACATTTTCTGTGGTTGCAAATATGTTTGTCAACATCATTTTACCTATTAATCATGCGGTATTTGTACCTGTCACCTGCAGAATGATTTGTCTTTGTTCACAATTCTGCTTTGTGAATGACAGCAAAATTTTGTGTTTGCACTGTCAACAATGGTAAAGCAGGGTCCAGTAATACACAAATGTATGCGAAATGCATATTCACCATCTTAGGTGTGATTATGGAATGTTTGATCCGAAATTATAGGTACTCTGAAGTGTATCTAGTCATTGTAAATGGTTATTTATTTACAAGACTGCATATAATGTCACATTTCAAATAAACTCATGATATTTTTTAAGTAAGAAAGATTACTTGCACCTCAGTGGCTAGGGAATTCTCTGCTACATTTTTAGGGTCTTTTCTTAAGCTCTTTGCTGTTTATAAAGCTTTATTTTTCCCTTTAATGTTTTTATTTAAATATCCCCCTCCCCCGAAACACACACACACACACACACACACACACACACACACACACACACACACACACTTAAACCAATATTTATTTCTGTGTTGTTAGTTTTTAAATTTTAACATTTTGAGAAATAAGACTAGAAAGGGGGAAATGAAAATATTAGATGTGATATCCATGAGAGAGAATTGTTTTCCCAGAATGTTACTGCACCTTGGATTCACTGTCTATTTAAATCATTATTCTTTGGGAAAATGGGATGTTTTAGCAGTCGCGTGTAACTCGGAATCATATGTAACAGGACATTTCAGTGAATTGTTTATAATGATTCCATGTTCTAACACAATACAATAGAATAGTACTTAATAGGAACCCCTTGAGTGCAAGGTTGCAAAAGGTCATTGTTGTTTACACCCCGCTTATTGTCTGCCATGGAACCACAATATCCACTGCTAATGGCATTGGGGCGGGACTGGAGGTATGCAACGGTGAGCACAGCATGAGTCTACGAAGCGTAGTTAAACTGCTTAATTGACAAGTAACTCACAATAGTGCTATGGTGCTAGTGGTATTGATTCAAAACAAAGCAAACATTGCATTAAATCTACAACAACAGTTGTCGACGTTGACATTTCGTAAAAAAGGACTCAGAGTGAGGAAGAAGTGACAAATGAAATATTAGCATTTCTAAAAGATGCATCAGTGGAACGTGTGGTGTTGTATACGCTCGACTGTGTGGAGGACAGTGTACATTAGGAGTACAGTGATGGCGATACATGCTTAACAAGTGACAGTGATATTGAAACAGGTGTCGAGCCATTTAGTTAATCATAATTGTCAGACAGGGAGCCACAAAACCCACCACCAGTGAAACATTAAAGGACAATCTTTGTCCAAGGCACAAGTACTAAATATGATTACGTACAAGGAAGATCATCCACAGTATAGTAAAAAGCAATTATGAGCAGATTTTGAGTAGGTCAGTAGCAACATGGCCGTGTAGTGCATAAGAAAAATTACACGAATTTGAGGGAGACTGAGACACATTTGTTACAGAAACTGGTGTTTGCACATTTCAAGAATGCTCGATACAATTTACAAGATGTACATGATAGTGACCCAGTACATTACACACATCAAATTGCATACTATGTAGATTACAATTATTTCAAGGGAAGCAGTGGATGGTTGCATAACTTCTCAATGCTACAGAATTTGAAGATGTAAGATAATGGAATTTCAAACAAAGCATCGACTTGACAATGAATAGCAAGCTGCAGAATTCGCCTGAAAATTTGTAGATGAGATAAACTAACTGATCCTGTTGTTCAGAAAGGAATTTGTTTTCAACTCTGACCAATCATTATTTGAAGAAGAAATGCATGTGAAAGGAACCCTGAAAATAGAGGTACCAAGAGAGTTGTGTCAATATCAACGAACATCAGTGCCTTAACGCAGTTGTATACAATTATGCCAACTGTTAATCTGATAGTAAACTGGCTGGAAAGTTATTTATTGTCCTGCGAGAAGTTGGAAGTGCTTTATCCCCTTCGATTTTTTCTTGTGTTCATGATCTTGCAAGGACAGTAGGGAATATTTTTCAGAGCAAGCAAGAGTGGGAAAACAGACACTGCTTTCAGCCAACAGCTGTTCAAAATAACTTGCTTTTGCTTGAATACTGGTCTGCGTATAAAAATCATAGTCTTAAGAGCAAATGTGTGACTTTGAAGTTTATACCATTTGGAACCACTGAACAAATTCAGCCTCTGGATGTTTGTTTTTCCGTACCTATAAAACATATTACTGCACTGTCTGCAGCTAGCCCTTAAAAGATAGCCAATTTCATGATAACCTTGACGACACAATATTTTGCATTTGATTGCATGCCATCAAATTCCATCAGTTCTTGTCACCCTGTTATACCAATATGAAATGCATTCTGTGCGAGTGGATACGTAGCTGAACACCCTGCATGGTTCGTTTCTCCAAAGGAGTTAGACTTTTATGTTTTATGGTGCAATCTTTTGTGACCACTGTGATATGACCTTTTTTTCCATGGTGAAAGTTAATAATGTATTTTGAAAGTTGACTATGTCCATTTTGTTAAATGTAATACATACATCCCATAGAAACTTGATTTCTGCACTCCTCCAACACTCGTTTTCTTTAGACCTCCTGCTGCACATGGTGTGAAATTAGCTGCTAATATTTTTCCTGTGATAGTTGTTTACACAGCACTTTCAAATGAGCCTTACTAAACATTGAACTTGTGACCTCACACTCAATGGGGTTCCTTATTAGATAAATGGTTACTTCTCAAAAATGTGATGCTTCTTGAAAAAATGCTCTGCATAAATGATGGCTAATCACTTTTATTGATGTGATGAGTTTATGTAACTGTCAAAGCAGATTGTTAGCAATCGCAATCTGATTTTCAGGTGTGCTATTATGGAGCACTGATGCCAGAGTGTGCAAATTTAGTACCCTTCCTTGGGCTTCAAATTCTCCAGACTAATGTGATTATTATTAATATTTTTTAACGAGAATTAATATGAATATTATCTGGTGACATGTGTCTTCATCAGAGTTTTTTCTATTATAGTTCCATTTCTATATGATTTCATTCAAATATACTTACCAGTTTGACTGAAAATGGTGCTAGAGTATTTAATTAGGAAACGAGGATAGGTATTCTTCAACATGCACAGCAGGAAAAAAAATCATTGGAGAAATATTGGGTGATACTTCTTCAGTAATTGGCTGTAGCTACCTTATACTGTGAGAAAAGGACTTTGGATATGACTAGATACTTCCATCACAGGCCAGCCATAACTACCTTGACTATCCTAAATCCTCATAAAGCAACTTCGTACATATACGACCCCCCTCCCTCCCCTCCCCCCTCCCTGCAATCCATGCAGAGCCCAACGGCTGCCACAAGAATCCACACACTTCACAAACCAATTTCTCTGAGGATTTGCTCAGGAATGTTTATTGGCTGAGCCTGCGAAGTTCTCTGCACCAGTACACTAGTAGTTAAGGAACTGTAAATTAGGGTCACCAGCCTCACTTTGGTCCATGGCATTGGATTCAACTTCTCACTTCTCCAAAGTCTAAAATTAAAAACCCTGTAGCTCTCTAATTATTCGCCAGCAGATTCCAAAATTCGACCTTTGGACGAAAATCTGGACAGAGCTAGCAGTTTATACAGAAGCTCCAACTGGCTCCTATCATCTTCCGCCAATAGCCTCAACAACAACAAAACCATGACCATATAATTTCTGTGTAATTTATTTGCTTCTTTTAAATCGTGAAGTTCGCTTTGTTCAGAGAATGCTGCTCCCAGCTAGCTAATGGCTCCATGCTTTGATAGAAGGTGCCTCTTCATATTGAGCATGTGCGTGCTCGCTGAAAACTGGAAAAGGCTAGACTGAACTCCATACACAAGCACACTTTTGTAGTTCTGTACTTGAAAAATATTTTTTTTTATTGAACACTAAGGTTCACTAACTGCTGACTTCAGTTAAACACTTCGAAACACCAACTTTCATCTACAGGTCCTCAGGAGGGCTTCAGGTGGACACCGTAATGAAAACACGAGCTCTAAACAACCACTTAACAATAAATGTTTGAACACTATGGTCTTTCAGCCATTGACGATCAATACCTCCATTCATTCAATTTTATTGGCCAATTCTTGCATGTGCTAATAAAATTACATTGAAAAATTCTGCTTTCTGCTAGAGCTTTTCGAAAGTTTATTTCCATCGGGTGCTGAGAAGCACATTTCGTGCTGGGAAAGTCACTCACTTTTGTGCTTACTTCTTAATTCTCCACGTGCTTACTCCTTAATCCTCCACCACAATACATTTATGACAATTAGGAGCAGACTTGACCTTTCATTCTCAAGGCTGGAGGAATTATCCTTCCTCAGGCTGCTGGAAGCCGGGTGTAGTGTACACAAAAGCTATGGGATGAGCATGTAAGTGTGGCTAGGAAATGTTGCATTAGAACTTGTATTAGAGATATGGGTAGTGGAAACCCTGTTGAGCACTTCAGAGCCCCTGTTGAGCACGCCAGAGCCACCGAGGCTGTTACTGATGGGACTTTATCTTACTACCTGGATTTTCCTTTAAGATACATTTGTGCTATCAGTTGATCAAAAGCATTAATGTGCATCTTTTCCTATCATCTCATGTAAACTATCAAATGTCAAATTTCCAGTGTTGGGTACTTAACCTTGTTGGATATCATGAAGCAGCTTTTATAGAACATAAAACAGACTGTAGCAGATTTAATACTTTCAGTGAAATGTGAAGTATACATACCATCTTCAGTAGAAGATGCCTGCACTGTTTTGGAGGTTGGGTGTTTCATCCAATTTTTATTCAATGTCACATAATACAGGATGTCGCACTCGATCCTCCCTGAGTTCAAGGACCTAGGAGAGAAAAATCACAGTAGATATGGCTGTGAAAAATAGACCACATTGTAGAGCATCTCAGAGATAATCCCGCGTCAGAAGTGCCTAGTATTGTCACCAGAGTGCAGCATGGTCACATGAAGTAAAAATGGTGACTCCACAGCAGTGCGCACTAGCAGTAGTGTAGTTTGCAGAAACAAAATCCCCAATTACTGTACAAAGAAATTATCTTGGTGTATATAAATGTGATCTGCCTGATGTGAAAACAATTAAGGAATGGTATAGGAAGTTTCTGTCAACAGGAAGAGTTCTGAAACATTCTGGCAGTGCATGTTCTAGTATCTTCTGCCGCGGAAGTCGAACATGCAGCAGAACAAATGGACTTGGTCAGCCCATAGAGGGCTCTGCCTCCACGGTGGCTATTCCGCACAGCGAGGGTGCCACCGCTAAGCCTCGTGCAGGCAGCAGCCAATAGCCGTTCCCTCCGATTTCGTATATAGGGACCCGCTCTGCCCTAGTCCAGCCAGTCTGGTACTCGCTCTGGATTTCGTTTCTATCTCGGCTGTACTGCGTTCTGATCGTTGCTCGTTGTTGACATTTGCCTGGTTCTGGTTCTGAGTGGATTTACATTTGGTGTTTGGCGTTGTGGTTTCCACAAGCCTCCGTTATTTGTCTCTTCCTTGTTGTGTCACTCATAGTCGGTCATGGCCGGTTCTTGTCAGTTGTCATTGGTTGTCATCTGACTCGTCCTGTGTTTACCCGGAGGTGCGTGCTCCACCGCGGGCGGCTTCCCCGCCCGGCGGCTCCGATTCGCGGCCCAAGGCGTTCCCACTGTTGGTTGTGTTTACAACATTTGGCGACGAGGTAAACAGAACATAGCAGTGTGGAAGAGAAATTACTCACTCTGTTAGAGAAACAGCAGCAGCAGTTGGAGGTCTTACAGACCTCACTGCAGTTGCTCTCGGACAGGGTCAATAAGCGGGATTCCCTCCCACCTCTTTCCCCAAGTGCCCCGCTTTCAGACACGTTCCCAGGTCCGCCGTCATTTCCACCGTTCAGCGATGCAAAAGAGGATTGGGAAACGTACCTGCATCGTCTGAAGCAACATTTCACGGCCTTTCTTGCTCCACAAGTTGGCACCGTTGGCTGACCCCATGGCTCTTTCCTTTCACAAGATCTGTGTGTTGCTAACTAACTATTATTCCCAGCGATACCACGTGGTTGCATCTCACTTGGAGTTCCATCAATACAACAAGCAGCCGGGTCAGTCCTACGATTCCTGGGTGACGGATGTGCAAGGCCTCAGCCGCCAATGCAACTTCACGTGCACCAATCAGCAGTGCAAGGCATCATATGCAGATTTGTTAATTCGGGATGTGGTCGTTCAACTGGCGCCCGATCCAGAGGTCCGCACTGCGGCGTTAAAGATGGACAACCCCTCGTTGGAAGACATCTGTGTATTGCCCATTCCTTCGAAATTGCTCAAGCGGCGAACAAATGTCTCATGGTGTGGCCCCAGGTGGCAGCGGTCAAGTCCACTTCCCGCTCCACTCCTTATTGCCGTCGACGCGGCGCAGTCTCCAGAGGGCACCGCCGTCGAGATTCCTCGCTGCCTGACGTCTCTATGGCGTCCGAACCGCCGGTCACCCCTCGACATCGGCCATGTGGCCCCCTCCCATCGTGCCCCCCCCTGCTTCTCGGCCCACACTCGAGCTGACTGTCCCCATTGCTGGAAGATCTGTTTGCTCTGTGAGAAAGAGGGCCACCTTCGATCTGTCTGTCGTAGCCGCTCGACCCGCCCCTGCGGGGCAACAGGAGGCCGTCCATGCTTTACACGCAGTCGCCCCTCAGACCGACACATTGGCTCAAAAGTTATTCCTCACCCTACGCATTTTAACGAGGACATCCGTTTCCAAGTCAATACGGGGCCCACAGTTTCTTTGGTCAATCTGACGACGTATGCACGTCTCGGGTCTCCAGTATTATCCCCACCCTCTCGGAGGTTGGTCGCCTACGGTGATGGTTCCATCCCTCTCTGTGGCCAGTTTTCTGTTATGGCCATCTACAAAAACTTTCCCCGGCCACTTACCCTATTTGTGGTGGACCACCCATCGGCTTTGGACATTTTTAGACTAGATGCATTTACACGGTTTGGCTTTTCCATTCAAGACTAAGTGCAGTTCGTTTCAACTACGGTTCCATTTCAGGACCTAGACGATCTGTGCGCGTCCATTTCCTCTCTGTTTTCGGCAGACGGCTGCACTTCCAATTTCCAGGCACACATTACTTTACTACACAAACTATCATCAGATGTCCGTACAGTCGTATTATGCACGGAAAATGGCATTCCGTCTACGGATGTCAATGATGATGTCAGCGCAACTATCAAACGTGGTAGTGTTTGCCACGTCCACGATCTTTATGTGTACAGTCACAGTCGGTGCAGTATGGGACAAAGAAGACGACTACTGGACTCTCTGTGGTGGAGGGCCATAGGAGGAATGGAAGCAGGACAGTGGCAAACTGCTGAGGCCCAATGGAAAAATTAAAAAAAAAAAAAAGCTGTGTCCTCATTCCACCCGCCTCGGCATCATCCGGGGCATTTCTGCCCCTATGCACCAATTTGGGGGGGGGGGGGGGGGATCTAGTACCTTTCGCCGCAGAAGCCGAACACGTGGCAGAACAAATGGACGTGGTCAGCCCATAGAGGGCTCCGCCTCCGCGGTGGCTATTCCGCACAGCGGCTCTCACGCAGCGAGGGCGCCACCGCTAAGCCACGTGCAGACAGCGGCCAATAGCCGCTCCCTCCGGTTTCGTATATAGGGACCCACTCTGCCCTAGTCCAGCCAGTCTGGTACTCGCTCTGGATTTCGTTTCTATCTCAGCAGTACTGCGTTCTGGTCGTTGCTCGTTGTTGACATTTGCCTGGCTCTGGTTCCAAGTGGATTTACGTTTGGTGTTGTGGTTTCCACAAGCCTCCGTCTTCCTTGTTGTGTCGCTCATAGTCGGTCGTGGTCGGTTGTTGTCATTGGAATGTCGTCCAACTCGTCCCGTGTTTAGCCAGTGGTGCGTGCTCCACCGTCAGTGGCTTCCCCACCTTGCGGCTCTGATCCATGGCCCAAGGCGTTCCCGTTGTTGGTTGTGGTTACTAAACATGTTACGGAGTTTCAGAAGAGGCAGTGGAGGACATCAGACAAATGTTTTTCAGAAGCCCACATAAGTCAATTCATCAAGCATCTAGGGAACTTGATGCTCCTCAATCAGCATTGCATCGTGTATTTCACCAGCATCTTCGTATGTGTGCTTACAAAGTGCTAATTCTGCAACATCTTACACTGAATGACAAACCACACCGACAACAATTTTCTGTAGATATGCTGCACCATATTGATATGGCTGCTGCTTCCTGGAAAGATCTTTATTCTCAGATAAGACAACCTTTCATCTATCAGGAACGGTTGATAGGAATAATGTTTGGATTTGGCATTCGCAAAATCCACATGTTGCCATTGAACATGTTCATGATAGCCCTAAACTAAATGTCTGATGCGGGCTACTGCACGGCAGGATTGTTGGACTATTTTTCTTTGCAGAACAAACAGTGAATGGGTTAGTGTATCTGGACATGTTGGAGCAGATTGTGTGCCCTCAGGTAAGACTTGCAACCTAACATCATTTCTCAACAAGATGGAGCTCTGCCGCATTGGTCAACGACTGTTCACAAGTTCCTGGATAGGAAGTTTCCCAGTCATTGGACAAGACACGGAGGACCGATTGCCTGGCCACCACGTTCACCCAACATTACTCCTCTAGATTTCTTTAAGTGGAGATTCGTGAAGGACCACGTGTATGTGACCAAAGTGGACGATATTCCTACGTTGCGACATTGTATCACTAATGTGACTGCAACAATAACAGAGGAAATGTTACAAAGAACTTTGCAAGAAATTGAATATAGACTCAATATTCTTTGTGCTACAAATGGTTCACTTGTAGAGGTGTATTGATGATAAAGAAATAAAATCTTTGAGATGCTTTACAATGTGGTGCATTTTTCATTGTTGTATCTACTGTGGTTTTTTCCTTGAGTCTTTGAAATCAGGGAGGTTTGAGTGGGACACCCTGCCTTATACAAAATAAAGAGAGAGCAAGAACTCTAAAACTAGTGTAAATATGTATTCTGTTCAGTGTTTCTATGTGCGACTCGTCTGTCAGCTATAGGTGATTGAGTGCCTTTATTATGTGTATTCCATCCAAGAATTTTCGTTGTTGTTATTCATATAATATTAAGATTTATGAACTTGAGCAGTATTGCCACAAGTAGCATGTTATGATTTACTACCCATAGACAAGGGTATATTCATTGGTAAGTTGCTTGATAGATTTACTGATTTGTGGTGCCACTTCAGTATAACTATCCCTTGATGTTTGTGACTGAATGTAAGCAACATTGTACAATTTATTCAAACTGCTATCGACGTACGTTCTATTCTGTAGTCAGTTACACCCACGATGTTCTATTCCATACCCACAATAGAGCTGAAATGAAGATAAGGGACAGGTGAGTGTCTTATGATGAAATCCTATTATAAATCACAACATATGAACCATATTGTAGGATGTAAACTTATAGATAAATCAATAAATTAAGAGATTAATGTGTGGTAAGCCTGTTTGCTGCATGTTACTGGAAGCCACATATATTTCAGCCACAGAGATTAATGAATTATGTAATCTATAATCATAGCTTAAGCAAATCATTTTTATTTGTAGAACAATAATTTTAGAATGAATAACAGAAGGTTAAAGACTTAATACTAACAGAAATGGTAAATGTGGCAATTCCATTATGAACATGCTTCCTCATTGAGAAACAAAATTGAATAGAAGATGGAAAAACCACCACCTTCCTGGAATGAAAATTAGAGGGATTCAGTTGTTGTGTGTCTTTGTGATCCTTCAATAATACCAGTAAATATTTGGTATTCATTTCACATTTTATATTTAGAAAGTTAATCCCTCACCCCCATACCAACACCAGCGTGGATTATTTTTAACAAACAACTGAGCATGTGATTCCTATATTTTTCATTGTATTTTCTAACCTCTTATTCCCTATCTCTTTCCATGACTAATTGTTGGAACTGCCATTGCAAGCATTTAATTTGTGTTTCAAATGTTCTTCACTTTAACTGATATATATGTATCTGAAGGAACTAGTTAATTCACGATCCACTGCTCTAATTTGAAATCATCGTTTGTATATACAAGGGCCAATCAGAAGTTTCCATTTGAGGGCTTTTGTTGTAGCATATATGCAACCCAGTGAGACACCGATGGGTCATTCCATGTCCTATATAAACTTTTCAAAAACTGGCCAAAAATGTGTGAATGGACTTCTTTAAAATTGCCGTAGGAGCTGCCCTAATTGAGCTAGAGAGCTGGGAAAGGTGTCACTTCACAGCATTTTTCATGCTATTACCAGTGATAGACAACAAAATATAGCTTCTAATTAATAACCTTTTCAAAAAAAAACCTCTCCCTCTCTCTCTCTCTCTCTCTCTCTCTCTCTCTCTCTCTCTCTCTCTCTCTCTCTCTCTCTCTCTCTTTGGAACAAAGTGACATTATGGCACGATCTCCCACAGCAAATTCCATAGTTATTGCCCCCCCCCCCTGCAACTGAAATTGTCCAAGAGACAGTGTTTGTTGCATTACTTATTGAATCCCCCTTGTAATTACTGAAATAAATTCTGTGAAATTTTCTTGACACATTTTCACAACATTAAGAAGCCAGGTGAATTTGTGTTTAAGGCTATCATCACATCTTGAATATTGTTAAATGTTAGTAATGTAGTTTGTTCACAATGACAATTTAATAGACATTTTATGAACAGTCTTTGTATGAGCTACGCTTTTCAATGTAATAAGTGATAAAATCTGTACTCTGGTATGAAATCAGTGAATCTAAAAGAGTACAGCAAATCTATCAAACTTTATTTTGGTACATATCTTGGAGATAGACAAAAAGTCATAATATTGACACTATCTGTTACCTTTTTGCCTGTAATCATTATTACAGTTGTCCGCATTAGCACAGTCCTGTATCCGCTAAGTAATGACTACTGCTGATAACTGCAGCAGTGCTGACTTCTAACTACAGTATTTTTCAAAGGCTTTGTATATTGGTACAAGTATAATAGCAACAGCTTAGTTAAAGTGTCTAGTGAAGTGATTCGTAAAATTATGCTTAAAACAACATTAGTTTATTTGGATGTGGTGCAAGTTCTGAGTAGTTTCTGTTGTCTTTGTGTACACAGTCCTGCTTCACATATCTTCAAAATTTGGTTTTGGAAGAAAATAATATTTCATTCAAAATTGCAGATTGTTTTCCAGTGAAATGATTAGTTCAAGACTTCTTTTTCATGCACTGTTAAAGACTCTTCAAAGATAATCTTAAGTTGTCCGCCTCCTGTAGCTGGGTGGTCAGCGCGACAATGTCAATACCAAGTGCCCTGGCTCGATTCCTGGCTGGGTCGGAGATTTTCTCCATTCAGGGACTGGGTGTTGTGTTGTCCTAATCATCATTTCATCCACATCGACATGCAAGTCGCCGAAGTGGCATTAAATCGAAAGACGGTCTACCCGATGGGAGGCCCTTAGTCGCATGACATTTACATTTTTTTTATCATAAGTTTGGGTTCGTTTCCTTTTTTAAGCCTAGTGGCTTTTGGTAATAAAATCAGTGATTGTTATTCCATATACAGTAAAATTGTGACTTGACTGATTCTTTCTTGCCTGTCGTATGAAATGCATGCCTTCAACAATAAGTATGTAATTGATATTGATTCAAGCCTCAAATTAATCACACCTTCTTATGAAATAATTGAAAATCCATGATGGAATAATGACAGTATTATGAAAAGAATAGATTCCTGTTCACCTATAGAGGAGATGTTGAACCACAGACAAGGCACAACAAAAGACTGTTAAAAATGTGAGCTTTTGGTCAAAAGGCCTTCTTCCACCAAGTAGACATCACACACATACAATCATGAGCAAAGGGTATGATGGGAGAAATGGTCTGGATGGGGGGGGGGGGGGGGGGGGGTGAGGAGGAGCCTGGGGTGGCAAGGGGTAGCAGAGTAGGGGAAGGGAACAGCAAAGTGCTGTCTGTGAGAGCACATAGAGACATGGTGGAGACAGGTTAGGGCAGCCAAGGAGATTAGATCAAAAAGGGGGTGGGAAACGAGAGAAATAAAGAAGAGAGAAAAAAAGACTGGCTGTGCTGTGTAGTGCTGGAATGGGTGCAGGGCCAGGGATAGATGGGTGAAGCACAAGGACTAATGAAGGTTGAGGCCATAGGTGTTAGAGGAATGTAAAATACATTGAAGGAAGAATCCCCTCTTGTACAATTTCAGAAAAGCTAGTGTTGGTAGGAAGTATCCGGATGATGCAGGCTATGAAGCAAGACACTGAAGTGAAGAACATTGTCTTGGTCAGTATGCTCAGCGTCTGGATAGTCCAGCTGTCTCTTGACTACAGGTGTCAGTAGCCATTCATGTGGACAGGCAGCTTGTTGGATGTAATGCCTGCATAGAATGCAGCAGTGGTTGCAGCTTAATTTGTAGATCACATGACTGCTTTCACAGGCAGCCCTACCATTGATGGAATATGTGATACTTGTGACCAGTTTGGAGTGGTGGTGGTAGGATGTATGGGACATACCTTGCATCTAGGTCTGTTACAGGAATATGAGCCCTGGAGCAAGAGGTTGGGAATAGGGGTGGATGAGGATATTGTGTAGGTTCGGTGGGCAATGCTATACCACTGTGGGTCCGGTGGGAAGGGTAGTGGGTAGTAAATTCCTCATTCCAGGGCACAAGAAGAGGTGTTTGAAACACTATCAGGGAAGGTGATTCAGTTGCTCCAGTTCTGGGCGATACTGCGTCATGAGAGAATTCTGCCCTGTGACTGGACGGTGGGACTATGGGAGGTGGAGGGCGACTGGAGAGGTGAGGTATGGGAGAACTGTTTCTCTACAAGGTTGGGAGGGTAATTACAGTCTGTGAAGGCCTTAGTGAGATCCTTGCTCTATTTTGAGAGGGACTGCTCATCACTACAAATGTGATGCCCATGAGTGGGTAGGCTGTATGGAAGGGACTTCTTGGTATGGAATAGGTAGCAGCTATCAAAGTGCAGGTATTGGTGGTGGTCAGTAGGTTGGTTTGATATGGAGGGAGGCTCTGATATAACCATCTATCAGGTGGAGGTCGCCTTGGAGGAAGAAGACTTGTTGGGTTGAGGGGGAGAAAGTGTCAAGGTTCTGGGGAAAGTGGATAGGATGTCTTCAGATCTGAACCAGGTCAAGGGTTCTCATAAATAGGTTGGCATAGGATGTTTCCATGCAGGTGCCCATTTCCATACCACAGATTTGTTTCTGGAATTGTGTGTGTGGATATAGTTGGTCACAATGATCAGGAAGAAGGTTGTAGCATTAGAATAATCGAGGTGTTGGGAAAGGCAGTGTTCAATAGTGGCAAGGCCGTGGGCATTGAGGATGTTAGCTTAGTGGGAGGTGGTATCAGTAGTGACGAGCAGGATGCTGTGTGGTAAAGAAACAGGAGCTGTGGGTAGTCAGTGGAGAAAATGGTTGATGACATTTTTTATGCTGGAGGCTAAGCTACAAGTAGTAGGGAGAAGGTGTTGCTTATCACTGTAGATGGACAAAGCTGCAATCATTGTGCTGTGTTCTATGAGAGTATGGCAACCACCAGGCCATCTGCATGAATGGCCTCTGACGAACTGTAGCCAAAAGATAGTTGGACCAAAGTTGCTGAACACAATGTACTTCACTTCAGTGACTGCTTCACAGCCTGTATCATCTGAATCCTTCCTACCAGCACCAGCTTCTCTTAGTTGTACAAGTGGGAACTCTCCCTGCAATATATCCTATGTAATCATAACTCTACTGGCCTCAATTTGCACTCCTTTAGGTGCTTCAGTCGGGAACCGTGCGACCTCTACGGTCGCAGGTTCGAATCCTGTCTCGGGCATGGGTGTTTGTGATGTCCTTAGGTTAGTTATGTTTAAGTAGTTCTGAGGTCTAGGGGACTAATGACGTCAGATGTTAAGTCCCATAGTGCTCAGAGCCATTTGCACTCCTCTCCCCCTCTCACCAGTATAATGTCCCCACTGCACCTAGCTGCCCTACTCTGTCCCCACTGCACCTAGCTGCCCTACTCTGTCCCCACCACATTTGTGTATGCTCCCCCAAGCAGCACTTCACTGTACCCCATGCCTACAGTGCTATCCCTCCCCCTCCTAGCCCCAGCCTCCTCCTTACCCCACCACACAGATTGCATCTCTAGTCGTGCACAGTTGCGCGTTGTACTGCCTCGGTGGCCAGGGACAGTGGTCATGTGTGTGTTGTCTACTTCAGGAGGAGACCTTTTGGCTGAAAGCTCACATGTTTAGCAGTCTTTTTTCTTGTACCTGTCTGCAACTCAACATATCCACTACATGGTGAGTAGCAATCTGTCCTTTTCATAATATTGTCATATCTTCTTGTGATTGTAATTAGAGATCGTAGTTAATCGCAGTGCTTATTGCTCTTATGATAAAATAATTCTATCATCCTGTGCCAGAGACTATACACTTTGGTTGAAGGTAAAGAGTATAAAAGTGTAATTTGCTATCCATTGTCCACATAGATTCTTTGATATTTGAGGGTAACATTCAACTATAATAAATGTAGAAAACCATTTAATTGATTAACAGACATAAATGTTCTCGGTAAAACATTTCTCATTTGATATCTCTGAAACGTTTAAGGCTGATATGAAGCTTGTAAAGACAGTGACAAGAATCAATTTGTAACCAACACCAGGTGTCAAAATTTATATTAATGTAATGGTAGTTGCATTTTTTAGTATTTTCTGCTTTGTCAACAGTGAACATTATTCTCCTATTTTTTTTTCATTTTTTTTTTTTTTTTTTTTTTTTTTTTTTTTTAAGAGAAATATAATTTCAGTCATGGTTTGAAGTGCTTTTTACCTCAAATTGTCACATAATTTATTTGGTAAGATGAGGCATAGGTTGGAAAAGCATATTATCCCAAATAAGACAATGTTTAACAAAGTAGTGTGGTATCAACTTGTTGCTGTAATTATTTTAATGTGAGAATCCTCTCATCCTAAACTTTTTGTTGCTGCTGTTACATTGCAGAATATTTGATTGGCAAATGCACTAATCTTAAGTCTTGTACTTTTTAAAAAAAATTATAGTTTTTATTTTTCTTCCTATCTTTGAAAATAGAATCTGAACAGGCGCCCATTTTAAAGCTAGAAAGCACCAGTCCTTTATTTTGGTGTTTAGTTTGCTTAATGCTTCATTCATCTTAGCAATATAATTTGCACTTCTTTAGAAAAAGGTACCCAAATTTGGCCAAACACAGTGAAAAAGTCTTTTTCGTGTGAAAGTTATATGTGTATTATTGATAGCAGTTGGAACTTGTGTACTGCCGCTGAAGCAATATGAAATCCTATCATATAACTATGATTTGTAGGACTGTCATAAAGCATCAAATTGACACTTGCAGGTGTGGACCAATCCAGAAAAGAAGCTTGAAATGTAATTGGTTTTGTATCATAAACCTCTTACATATAATATATCTGGTTTTTAATTTCCTTGTAATCATATGTTAAAGGAAGATATTGTTCAGAAATTATGTAACCATATTTCCACCAAGTGAGGTAGAGCAGTGGTTAGCACACTGGACTCACATTTGGGAGGACGACTGTTCAAACCTGCGTTTGCCCTTCCTGAACAGATTTCCCTAAATCGCTTCAGGCAAATGTGGGGATGGTTCCTTTGAAAGGGCATGGCCAACTTCCTTCCCCATTCTTTCATAATCTGATGGAACCGATGATCTCACTGTTTGGTCCCTTCCCTAAAACCAACCAACCAACCAATCACATTTCTGTTGCTATTTTGTTTCATGTTGTTTAAAAAATTTCATATTCATTTGTAGTTCTAGCCATCAGTACATTGACAGAAATAACCACATTCAACAAGTTAGATGTGAAGTCTGCCAATTCCACCCATATTAACCAATGTAGAATGTGTCCATAAAGTCTCTCTACAACAGAGAGCTCTGCACGTCTCTCCTTGTGGGGCATGGAAGGTTGGCAGCACATGCAAGTCTTGCATGCATGTGTTCCAGGGACCTGCAGTAGTAGAGTGGGGTAGTAGCATTGTTTGTGCATTGCAGCTGTTAGTTGTGTTATTGTCTGGTTCTTATGTAAGCTGAGTGTAGTGAGAATGCTTACCATTGTGGAGAGTGCGTTTTTAGTAGAAAAGGTTTCCCGTGCAGTTGGAAAATTTATGGAGCACACTGGACTCGCATTCGGGAGGACGACTGTTCAATCCCGCGTCCGGCCATCCTGATTTAGGTTTTCCGTGATTTCCCTGGATCACTTCAGGCAAATGCCGGGATGGTTTCTTTGAAAGGGCACGGCCGATTTCCTTCCCTAATCCGAGCTTCTGCTCTGTCTCTAATGACCTTGTTGTCAACGGGACGTTAAACAGTAATGTCCTTCTCCTCCTCCTTTATGGAGCATGTGAGGTGGCAATTTAGATTGCGTTTTCCTGTTTCAAGGTGTCCACATTGTGACATGGTATGTGATTCAATTCGTAAATTCCAGACATTATGTTCAGTTCATGATGCGTCACAAACGATTTTGACAGAACGGAAGCTTGATGACATTTCAGACATCATGTTGTGCAGTCCAACTAAATCAGTGTGGATATTACTGTAAGAGGCTAAAGTCTCTCGTATGACACCACATGTGACCGTGATTAAAGAACTGGGGATGTATCCATATAATGTTACTGCTGTGAAACTATACATTGTATGGACCATGCGAAATGAATAACATATTGGGAAACGTTTCAGAGAGTTCTTAACATACATGGATTTGATGTTTCAGATAGAATCTTTTTCTGTGCTGAGACTTGGTTTCACCTAACTGGCTACATTAATTTTCAAAATTCACGAATCTGTTCAGCAGGAAAGCTACCTTTTTTGAGAGCAACACCATTGCACACACAGAAAATGGAGAGTGAATTGACGTAACATGAGTGCGAATTATAGGACCGTCACTTGTAAGTCTATTGTTCCCAGGTAATTTATCCATTTATTGCCCTGATGAATGAAAAGGATGTGAATCACTCCTTTTTCCATAAAGACAACATTACTGCTCATACGACACACCAGTCTCTACAACTTTTAGATGAAATCTTCGGACAAAGGTAATTATGAAAGTTCTCTGTCTGATACACTCAACAGATTTGTCTCTGCCTGACTATTTCCTTTAGGGTGCGGCTGAAACATTTGTGTATCAAAATAAACAGAGACAATAGATGAACTAAAGACAGCGATACTTGATTATCTGCATTCGTTTACACGGGAAACATTGGTAAAGGTGTTCACAAATAAATGTACATGTTGAACTATGCCTTCCAGAAAGAGAAAAACCTTTACATCACCTACTGTTATATTGGTGACTACATGGTATTTGATTGTAATCAATATAGTTAATTAGTTTCATTGGTTTAGTTGTAATAATGTAGAATCCCATCTCCCAACATAACTGCAGCCACTAGCAGTGAATCACTGCACCTAGCTTACACAGAAGCATGAATGTGCTGCCAACCTTGTGTGCTCCGCAATACGAGACACATGGAGCCTGCCACTGCAGAGACACTTCTAGATGACTTTTCTGGAGACTAGGAATCTACTCCGTAGGAATCAGCACGGGTTTCGAAAAAGACGGTCGTGTGAAACCCAGCTCGTGCTATTCGTCCATGAGACTCAGAGGGCCATAGGCACGGGTTCACAGGTAGATGCCATGTTTCTTGACTTCCGCAAGGCATTCGATACAGTTCCCCACAGTCGTTTAATGAAAAAAGTAAGAGCATATGGACTATCAGACTAATTGTGTGATTGGATTGAGGAGTTCCTAGATAACTGAATGCAGCATGTCATTCTCAGTGGAGAGGAGTCTTCCGAAGTAGAGTGATTTCAGGTGTGCTGCAGGGGAGTGTCATAGGACCGTTGCTATTCACAATATACATAAATGACCTTGTTGATGACATCGGAGGTTCACTGAGGCTTTTTTCACTGAGGCTTTTTGCGGATGATGCTGTGGTATATCGAGAGGTTGTAACAATGGAAAATTATGCTGAAATGCAGGAGGATCTGCAGCGAATTGACGTATGGTGCAGGGAATGGGAATTGAATCTCGATGTAGACAAGTGTAATGTGCTGTGAATACATAGAAAGATAGATCCCTTATCATTTAGCTACAAAATAGCAGGTCAGCAACTGGAAGCAGTTAATTCCATAAATTATCTGGGAGTACGCATTAGGAGTGATTCAAAATGGAATGATCATATAAAGTTGATCATCGGTAAAGCAGATGCCAGACTGAGATTCATTGGAAGAATCCTAAGGAAATGCAATCCGAAAACAAAGGAAGTAGGTTACAGTACGCTTGTTCGCCCACTTGCTTGAATACTGCTCAGCAGTGTGGGGTCCGTACCAGATAGGGTTGATAGAAGAGATAGAAAAGATCCAATGGAGAGCAGCAAGCTTCGTTACAGGATCATTTAGTAATCGCAAAAGCGTTACGGAGATGATAAATAAATTCCAGTGGAAGACTCTGCAGGAGAGACACTCAGTAGCTCGGTACGGGCTTTTGTTAAAGTTTCGAGGACATACCTTCACCAAACAGTCAAGCAGTATATTGCTTCCTCCTACGTATATCTCGCGAAGATACCATGAGGATAAAATCGGAGAGATTATAGCCCACACAGAAGCATACCGACAATCCTTCTTGCCATGAACAATACGAGACTGGAATAGAAGGGAGAACCGGTAGAGGTACTCAGGGTACCCTCCGCCACACACTGTCAGGTGGCTTGCGGAATATGGATGTAGGTGTAGGTAGGTGTAGATGCACTGTATATAACTACCACTTACCTAGCACATAATTAGAAGATGAAGCCACATTCATATTGAAACCAATGGCATGCCATTTATTCAGTCTTGTCCTTTCATAGATGAATGAGGGGATAGCAGTGGTTAGCACACTGGCCTCTTGTTCATGAGGGCAACGGTTCAAATCCCCATCCAGATTTAGTTTTACCATTATTTCCCTAAATTACTCTAGCCAAATGCTGGATGGTTCCTTTGAGAAGGGCATGGCCAATTTCCTTCCACATCCTTTCATAATCCAAGCTTGTTACCTTGTCTAGTAACCACGCTGCTGACAGGGCGTTAAACTCAAATCTTCCTTAATTTTTGTAGGCTGGAAATTTGTTTCAAAAGTAAGATCGCTAGTTCATAGTGTGAATATTAAGAGCTCAAGAGATATGTAGCAAAGATGTATATGTTGGCTGGGCAAAGCCTTGTGTGGAATACAAATAATGGAAAGAGTAAGGCACTCAAGGACCCAGCACTCAACCAGCTTAAGTCATAACGTTGTCTGAGAGTGACTTCTGTGAGTGACGCCTGACAGTGGCGACAAAAGCTCTGAGGGACAGTGATCACGCACTCCACCACCACCACCACCAGACATGGCTGGTTGGTGAGGGAAGGGCTAGTGAGCAAGAAGTGATAATAGTATAAAGGAGGCACTACATCATGAAGATGCTCATTCTGCAGGTATCACTCAAAGATGACAGTGTGCGATACTGTCAAAATATTGTTTTCTAAATGACTTCACCAGCTGAACACAGGAGAGCAGTTGATTCTCTGGAAAAGTCTAAAATCACACACCTTAGATATTCGCGTTACTCCTGAACATGCCTTGAACCCACATTACATTAATCTTTTATTACATCTTGGAATCCAGCGAAACACTCGCCCATCTACAATCTATTAACCCTCCTGCATGATTTGTCATT
The DNA here is from genome assembly GCF_023897955.1 of Schistocerca gregaria. Taxonomy (NCBI): domain Eukaryota; kingdom Metazoa; phylum Arthropoda; class Insecta; order Orthoptera; family Acrididae; genus Schistocerca; species Schistocerca gregaria. The sequence continues at coordinate 330,238,217 of NC_064924.1, forward strand.
TTGGTTTTCATTACAGTCATATTTGTGTCTTTCAGTTTAATATGTTCCCTGGTTAAGGTGTTTCTTGATTTCTGTGCTCTAGAAATTCCCGAATTTCGTCTATCGATTGCTCACTGAGTATCATTAGTTTTTGAAGCTCTCTGTCTCTCTACAGCTAGTCAGTACAGAGCTGTACAGTTTGTAAAATTTCCATTTGAGACACAGCGGAAGTTTTGTTTTATAAATAAAATCAAATTTATCAAAAAGTATTAATTTCTCTTTCCCTGCATCCAGTCACCGTCAACATGTGCCCTAAATCACATATTGGTTCTTTGATTTCATTATTCATTTGTGCAATTTACTTTTCATTGTTCATTATTTTAGTCGCATTGTAGGTGATTTTCTTGCTTAATTTTAAACTCTCTTAATCAACTCATTATTGTTGTTTGTCTTTACTAGATGTATACAGTACAGTGTCACCTGCAGGATAAAGTAGCTCAGATATTTTTCATTAACACACATTCCTTAATGGAAGGTACAGCATTTATATGTATGAGGAGTGATAATAAAGTTTCAGTTATCACATTGAAAAAAATCAAATTTCAAATATGAAATCTACATTTTTGGCTGTTCAGGAACCGTTCCACGTAGAGAATCACCCTGTCTTCTTTCTGGAAATACCTGCCAGAGAATGACTTCTTCATCTGAGGAAATAGGAAGAAGTCACTGAGTGCAATGTCGGGAAAATACTTAGTGGCTAGGCATGGTTTGATAGCCTGGAGAAGAAGCAGATGTCAGCGTGTCCTTTGTGAAACTGGCTCAGGTGTAGCTGTGGAACTAAAACAGTGCTCTCGTGTTCAACTTCTCATGATATTTTGTCTTGACAGCCTTCCATGATACCAATAAATTTTAGTTCTATGCTACTCTGACAGCTTGGCCCTTATGAGCATGATCTGTCAGCATCACACAATGTTGTTGTTGTGGTCTTCAGTCCTGAGACTGGTTTGATGCAGCTCTCCATGCTGCTGTATCCTGCGCAAGCTTCTTCATCTCCCAGTACGTGCTGCAGCCTACATCCCTCTGAATCTGCTTAGTGTATTGATCTCTTGGTCTCCCTCTATGCTTTTTACCCTCCACGCTGCCCTTCAATTCTAAATTGGTGATCCCTTGATGCCTCAGAACATGTCCTACCAACTGATCCCTTCTCCTAGTCAAGTTGTGCCACAAACTCCTCTTCTCCCCAATCCTATTCATTACCTCCTCATTAGTTACGTGATCTATCAATCTAATCTTCAGAATTCTTCTGTCGCACCACATTTCGAAAGCGTCTATTCTCTTCCTGTCCAAACCAGTTAATGTCCATGTTTCACTTCAATACATGGCTACACGACATACAAATACTTTCAGAAATGACTTCCTGACACTTAACCCTATACTCGATGTTAACAAATTTCTCTTCTTCAGAAACGCTTTCCTTGCCATTGCCAGTCTACATTTTATATCCTCTCTACTTCGACCATCATAAGTTATTTTGCTCCCCAAATAGCAAAACTCCTTTACTACTTTAAGTGCCTCATTTCCTAATTTAATTCACTCAGCATCACCCAACTTAATTAGACTACATTCCGTTATCTTCGTTTTGCTTTTGTTGATGTTCATCTTATATCCTCCTTTCAAGACACTGTCCACTCCGTTCAACTGCTCTTCCAAGTCCTTTGCTGTCTCTGACAGAATTACAAGGTCATCGGCAAACCTCAAAGTTTTTATTTCTTCTCCATGGATTTTAATACCTACTCCGAAATTTTCTTTTTTTTCCCTTACTGCTTGGTCAATATACAGATTGAACAACATCGGGGAGGGCCTACAACCCTGTCTCACTCCCTTCCCAACAACTGCTTCCCTTTCACGTCCCTCGACTCTTATAACTGCCATCTGGTTTCTGTACACATTGTAAATAGCCTTTCGCTCCCTGTATTTTACCTCTGCCACCTTCAGAATTTGAAAGAGAGTACTCAAGTCAGCATTGTCAAAAGCTTTCTCCAAGTCTACAAATGCTAGAAACGTAGGTTTGCCTTTTCTTAATGTAGCTTCTAAAATAAGTCGTAGGGTCAGTATTGCCTCACGTGTTTTGATATTTCTACGGAATCCAAACTGATCTTCCTCGAGATCAGCTTCTACCAGTTTTTCCATTCGTCTGTAAAGAATTCGCGTTAGTGTTTTGCAGCAGTGACTTGTTAAACTGATAGTTCGGTAATTTTCACATCTGTCAACGCCTGCTTTCTTTGGGATTGGAATTATTATATTCTTCTTGAAGTGTGAGGGTATTTCGCCTGTCTCATACATTTTGCTTACCAGGCGGTAGAGTTTTGTCAGGACTGGCTCTCCCGAGGCTGTCAGTAGTTCTGATGGAATGTTGTCTAATCCCGGGGCTTTGTTTCGACTTAGGTCTTTCAGTGCTTTATCAAACTCTTCACGCAGTATCATATCTCCCATTTCATCTTCCACCTCTTCCATTTCTATAACATTGCCCTTAAGTACATCGCCCTTGTATAGACCGTCTATATACTCCTTCCATCTTCCTGCTTTCCCTTCTTTGCTTAGAACTGGGTTGCCATCTCAGCTCTTGATATTCATCCAATTCGTTCTCTTTTCTCCAAAAGTCTCTTTAATTTTCCTGTAGGCGGTATCTGTCTTACCTCTAGTGAGATAATAAGCCCCTACATCCTTACATTTGTCCTCTAGCCATGCCTGCTTAGCCATTTTCCACTTCCTGTCGATCTCATTTTTGAGACGTTTTTATTCCTTTTTGCCTGCTTCATTTACTGGATTTTTATATTTTCTCCTTTCGTCAATTAAATTCAATACTTCTTCTGTTACCCAAGGATTTCCATTAGCCCTCGTCTTTTTACCTACTAGATCCTCTGTTACCTTCACTACTTCATCTCTCAAAGCTATCTATTCTTCTTCTACTGTATTTCTTTCCCCCATTCCTGTCAATTGTCCCCTTATGCTCTCTCTGAAACTCTGTACCACCTCTGGTTCTGTCAGTTTATCCAGGTCCCATCTCCTTAAATTCCCACCTTTTTGCAGTTTCTTCAGTTTTAATCTATGGTTCGTAACCAGTAGATTGTGTGCAGTCCACATCTGCCCCTGGATATGTCTTAAAATTTAAAACCTGGTTCCTAAATCTCTGTCTTACCATTATATAATCTATCTGAAACCTGTCAGTATCTCCAGGCCATGGTAATCTCAAAAACTAACATCATAACTGTGCCTCATGACGGTTGTGTGTGTGTGTGTGTGTGTGTGTGTGTGTGTGTGTGTGTAGATGCAATATTTCCGCTTTTACATCAATTGGGCGTCACTGTTTTGATTTGGCTACTCTATTAGCAAGCTATGGTATAAGGTATGGGTATTTCGGTGTGTATAAGGACTGTTGTTCTGTGGTTGAGTGTGTGCCTACACATTAATTTGGTAGACAGATCAGAGAATTTAAAAAGGGAAATGGATAGGTTGAAATTAAATACAGTCGGGATTAGAGAAGTGAAATGGTAGCAAGAAAAGAACTTGCAGTCAGATCAGTATAGAATTACCACATGAAATCAAATAGGGGTAATGCAGGAGTAGTTTAATAATGAATGAAATGAATAAGAAAATAGGAATGCAGGGAATCAACTATGAACAGCACAGTGGATGCTCTAGCCTATAGAAGCAGAGAGAGAGAGAGAGAGAGAGAGAGAGAGAGAGAGAGAACAAAGCAAGCAAAACATAAAAATGTATGCTCCTATTTGCTCCAGATGATGAAGAGATTGGAAGACTGTATGATGAGATAAAATTAATTATTCAGTTATTTAAGGTAGACAATAATTTGTGACTGAGAGCTAGAATTTGTTGGTAGAAAAGGAATGAGAGAGAAAAACATTTGGGAGAACATGGACTGGGGAAAAGGAATGAAAGGGGAAACTGCCTGGTAGAGTTCTACACTGAGAATAATTTAATCATTACTGTGATGCGAAAGGAATTAATTAGTAAATGAGGTACTTAAAGCAGGAGATGAGTTTTGCTGTTTGGGCAACAAAATAACTGAAGATGGCTGATAGGATATAAAATGTAGACTTACAATGTCAAGAAAATCATTTCCGTAGAAGAGAAATTTGTTAACATCAAATATAGATTCAAGTGTCACGGAGTCTTTTTCTGAAGGTACTTGTCTGGAGTCTAGCCATGTATGGAAGTGAAACTGGCCGATAAACGTCCACAGAAGAAGAGAATAGAAGAGTTTAAACTGTGGTGCTACAGAAGAATATTGAAGATTAGATAACAGCAACAACAACAACAACGCTATTTGAGATAGGGGTAAGGGTTGTAGCGTGACCGCAAATATTATTTAATCTGTACATTGAGAAAGGAGTAAAGCGCACCAAGGTGAAATTTGGAAAGGAAGTTGAAATTAAGTTAGAATAAATAAACTTCACAGTTTGCATATGACATTTTCCGTCAGACCACAAATGAGTTGGAAGAGCAGCTGAACAAAGTTATAAGCTGAATATCAACAAAAGTAAAATGGTGTAATGGAATGTAGTTGAATTACAAGGGGCACTCAATAAGTAATGCAACACTTTTTCTGGTTGGAATAATGTGGAATTTTGTGAGGCATCATGAAATATTCTTGCTTCAGTCCCTGTAGTTTCATGGAGTTCTGATAAGTGGCACACTTTATGTAGCCTTCAAAGATCTGCAACGGAGATGTGTTCCAAGCAGAGAGCTGTCAACTGAGACCTAGCAGTGAAATAAAGTTTGGTGAGTCATTGGGCGATGCACCTGTTGTTATCGCAACAAGGTCACACAAACCTGTCCGATATCCAGCATGCCAATTGGCCGGGTACAGCTGTGACTCCTGCAATATTAGACTTTGAGTATTTGTCACCACAAAAATCCAAACGAGGCTCTCCTTCTCCATGACAACACAAAGACTCACACAAGTCTGCACACCCAAGAGGAGCTCACAAAACCTCATCGGACTGTTTTTCCTCATCCGCTCTACAGCTCAGATCTCACACCTTCAGACTTGTCATTTCAGAAAAAGAGAGATTCGTTAATATTGAGTATAAATTTTATTAGTAGTAAGTCTATTTTGACAGAATTTGTGTACTATGCATCCTTTTATGTAAATGAAACATGGACAGTAAACACTTTTATATAAGAAGAGAATAGAAGCCTTTGAAATGTGATGTTGCAGAAGAAAGCTGAAAATTACGTTATTAGAGTAAATAATTAATGAGGGGGTACTGAACCAAAATGGGGGGGGGGGGGGGGTGCTTGTAGCACAGTTTGTTTGAAAGAAGGGGCCACTCAACATGATGCTATCTGAGGAATATTAATTTGGTAATGGAAGTAAGTATGGACTGTAAAATTTTTAGAGAAGACCAAAGCTTGAGTGCAATGAGCAGATTGAAATGGATGTACGTTGCAGTAGTTTAGCAGAGATGAGGAGGCTTGTGCAGGATAGGCTAGCATGGAGAAGTGCGTCAAACCAGTCTTCGGACTGAAACCAACTACTGCAATTGAACAGAAGGTAATTAGGTAACTTTATTTTTTCGATGTTGTTATTAAAACATTTGGCTTTACATTGTATTCTTCAGTATACTAACATTGGTTGAATCAGTGTGTTGTTTCTCAAGGATATTTGTTCAGGTTTTCTTGAAATTGTCAAAGTCTGAGAAACCTAAACAAAACTCATTGATGTTCTGTAATTTCATTAATGACTCACAGATGGACCATTTGTTCTATGTACACCTTTACATGAGTAAAGCACCATTTTTGATATGGTTCATGTGTTTTTTAGTAAATATCTACTACATTATACTGGTAGACTATGTATAAAAAATGTTTTCTTTCTTGCAAAGTAGAATAAGTAAGGCATTTGTGTCATCTTTTGCAAACATTCTATAAGTATTTCTTGAATTTTCTTTCATAATTTCCTTTGAACCACCATACACAGATGCCTTTTCTTTGTTCGTTGAACGACTTTAAACACAACAGTGGCATTACTCCTGGAATGTAATTTTCATTATTAACTATTTGTGTTTCCGATTCATCTCTCGAATTAGGGAAACTTTGAAATAGTCTCAGTTGTTTATGATTTTCTGTTAAAAGATACAGTGGTATCTGCTATCTTAACTCACGAAATGTAGTACCTATCGAAAATAAGATTTTGTTTAAGGTTTTTCCAAAATGTTAATGTTTTCATCATTTCTAATTGCTCTCAAAGGCATGTCCGACTTTCTTTATTTTATTCAACACATTCTGTCACGTTTCTATTATCATTGACATGTAACATCTTTTTGGGATTTCTTCATACTGGTGATACCTTTTGCTATTTTCTAAATACTGTTGCTGAGTAATGGTGCATGGGTCCATGCCCTAATATAAAACATCATATGTAACATTAGCTGAAAAATCTATGTAGGTTCAATTTAAGTAAACACTTAAGTGCTTGAACTAAATACAATTCACTAGTGAAATTGGACATAGTTATTAGTGAGATAAGTAGATGAAGTGAATGACGGGAAATGCAAAACCACTGTTCACCAGTAGAATTCCAAATTTATTTGTTTGGGAACAGTAGCTGACAGTTTTGGTTTAGGTCTTTCTTTAACATTTATCGATATGAGGGATGTTTAATGTCTGGAAGAGTGGTAAACTGAAACAGACTAGGAAGAAAGTTGTTCATTTGGTGGCGTATTCTCCATTTTTGGGAATTACACAACCGGGGAACAAATTGAGGGTAGTAACATGTTACTGAAAAAATCATCTGATGAAGCTGCAGACTGTTGAGAAAGCCATCTCTCAGCAGCAAATATGAGTTGTAATGGTATTGACTACTAGCGAAACTCTTTGCAGTGCACATGGCAGTGTTCAGACTGTTAGGGTTGCATACTTTAAGAAGCCACTAAGTGCAGTCGTGGGAGATGTTTGTGTGTTACAATATGCCTTTGCTGCCAAAGGTATAACTTGGCGGCAGGCATTCCCTCTGTAACTTCAACACTCTGTAGCATCATTTGATGACGAGTTTGGACCTGGTTTCCTATCCTCATTTGTTCTTCAGGACACACAATTCATCAAAGTGTGTATAGTCTTTCCATGTCAAATCTACAAAGGTGCCAGCCCCACCATCTGATTTTCATCAAATTTGGGGTGTTAATTGAACTTGAAGAGTGAATGAAAAATGCCAAATTAAAAAATTGTAGCAGATGTACAACAGAGTTCTGAAAATGTTAAGAAATTTTGACACACACTGCAGAAAAAAAAGGCTGTAACTTCTGTGCAACAGGTAATTTTGGAAAGATCTGGAAACAAACTTTTGAATGATATTTATCACAACCATGTTCAATGTACACAGCTAAGGTCAGGCACCTTGTTCTATGACCTTGAATATCTCAAAGCATGTCCACCTCAGAACTGACAGAAAAATTGTGTTCATCTTTTACTGTATTGTATAGTTAACATGAAGAAGTGAAGTTGGGACAACATATTAATTGTACAGCCATGCGATACAGTAAAACAATGCAAATTGTATGCAGTGCGCGATAAAATGGCACAAAGTTAGAAAGGTGGCTGTGCACAATGAGGTAGCAATGAGAACAGTCCTGTAGCAAGCATTTGCAATAAGCTGTTTAACAGACCTCTGACTTTCGGTGATTCGAAGCATGTGATAACGATCCAGCCAAATACATGTGAAAGGCACGGAAAGAGCTTCACAGACATTATGACAAGCACATTGTCAGGACTTACTATCTGTCAGGGATAGGTAACATGATATAAAATGTGCTTCCTTTATTGAAAGGACATATGTTCAGCCTGATGGTGTTCTAAGGTCAACTGTTGCAATAACATCACCGTGTCCACAGTAAAGACGTTGGTTTTCTGGGGAAATAGAAATAAAGATGAATGCCCACGAGGATATGAGAAGCTAATTGTAACCCTACTGGTATCTTCATTATCATTCAAAATGCATTCAGGCCACCAGTGACGTTCATCTACATATACAACAAACCATTTGACATCACCGAGACATGAGTCTTCCTGGATCCATGTTAGATATTCATGTCTGATGAACGTGATGTGGATACTTGCAGTTGTGTGAATTTTGCAAACTACTCTTGACAGAGATTAATTTCCTTGGAACACCATTCAAACAACTGTTTGGCTTTCATTATCTGAGCACTGCAGTTGCAGTGGGAACTGGCACAGGTAGCAAGTCTCTTGATGGTGTTGTTGGTACTAGTGATACCATCACATGGTTCTTTACTATGTGACTTGGTAAAGAAATGCCACAAATCACTGTGATGAAAAAAGATATATTTTATATAGGGCTGCTGCACAGAAAAAAAAGAAATAGAAAAAAAACAACACACACACACACACACAATCTGAGAAGTAATACATATATTTGTATGTTCTATGGAATTGGAATGATATGAAGCTAACCAAACATTGCTGAAAAAGATAAATGCTTACAATAATTGTGTTTAAGGCATTCTTTTATGACATCAAATGAAATGTGATCTATTGCACGTGTTTCTGTGGGTATCTATAATAAACAACAAGTGGATGAATTGTTTCTGTGTGTTGTTCCAGCCATGAACCACATCCTACAGGACAAATGCTTTTTCTACGAAATTGTATCTTACAAAGTGTACATTGTCACTGACCTCCTTTTTCAGAGTTTGTGTAAATTCAGACTGTTAGAGAACTATGAAGAAGTGCAGCATGAGCGTTTTAATTTGTTTGCAGTGTTTTACAAGAAGCCTTCCGCAGAAGACACACACACCTGGAGAGTTGTTCTATCTGTAGATGTCCACAGTTTGTATGTCATACCATCATTTCCATGTTCATCAGAGAACTCTCCTAGGTATACCATGAAAGAATGGGTACCGGAACAGTTCTCAAATGATGACAAACAACTGTTTGGTTGTTCAGGACAGTGTTCGTACATGTTAAGTTAACTGTTGGCATCAAGCGTCGATGCTAAAAGCTGCAAACTTCCAACACGAGCTGCACATTTTGGTGACCCCCCTCTCCCTCTCTCTCTCTCTCTCTCTCTCTCTCTCTCTCTCTCTCTCTCTCTCTCTCTCTCTCTCTACCTACCTACCTACCTACCTACCTACCTACCTACCTGCCTAGATGTACTGTTTGCAGTATGTTCATCTTTAAATGCTTGATGCAGCTCTGTGTCTCTTATCTTCTCTGTTGTTGAATTCAGGCACAGTTCGCAAAATGTTCACTTATGACACATCTAGGTCTCATGTTAGGAATTGCTGTGATACCATGTTCTTTGACAAATTGTATCATCTTTCTCACTAAATACTTCGAAGTTCCAAATTCATTTTCAAACCTTTAACTGCTCTAACTTTTCAGAAGAGAGGTCAGCATTGGATCCCCTCACCGCTTGTCGTACTAGTACTGAATTGCTCTTGCAACTGAATTATACTTTCACATTACATATTTGTTTCATCCTCTGTATTTTCTCCCACACTGGGTATATATCTACTTTGGAATAGCTCAGGCACATTCTCAAACATTTTCTGCATATATGTTTTATATTTCTGTCTCTTATTTGTGACTAGGGACACACCAAGAGATACCAGATTGTCATTTAATGCAAGTAAACCAATATTTTGATCTGCAGCTGGATCTAAAGAGTTATGTAGTTTCTTGATTCCTATCTGTTCCATTATAGTTGCTTCAGCCACAGGCTTTTGTTTCTGTGTTAATGATTTCCTACATCTACCACATATTTTGTGATCTGTCACTTTGTCAACCACTCACAATTGCGCTTTACGTAAACTTTTCTACCCCAAATGGATTAGAGCAGCATGTGATCCTCTCAAAGTACATATTTGTGGTAAATTTGTACAGTCACAACACACAGCACATTTTTCAATGGCTTCCTCTCTACATGCAGCACCCCTGCTGTCATCCAAGCTTTTAGACATTTCTCTGGACTTACCATGTTCTTGATGTAGAGAAGAATGCTTGCTATTGGCCTGTCCACATTGCTACTTTACTATGGCATTGTTGTCACACCACCTATTTAACAGTTAACATGTTTTTAGTACTTTATGCCTTTTTGTTGCACAGTATATACAATTTGTACTGCTTTATTGTGTCACATAGCTGTAGGCGTAAATGTTTCCCTAATCCAAATGTCATCTGAACTTGATTTTTTTGGTCCCCTTCACTATGTTATGCAGCATAACATGAAGAAGGAATAACATTTTTTTCATTAATTTCAAAGGTGGCATTTTTTGAGATCTTAAAGGTCACCAACCTTAATTGTGTACACAATTTGTTTATGGTCATGTTGCACACCATATGAAAGGTTATTCCCAGTTCTATCTGTTTTCGAATAGAAGTTACATCCATTTTTATGTGCAGTGTGTGTCTTTAATTTTCTGCACGTTTCCAGAACTTGTGGCAACTGTCACTTTTGTCAGACTTCTGCAGCAACTCTTAAATTTGGCATTTTTCATTCTATTGTCGGGAGAATGAATGCACTAAATTTGACAAAAATTGGAGATGGTTGGATTTGAAATTTTTGTGTCCCATGTTATTGTGAATTAATGTTTGCAGTAATGAACAGATGTGTACATTATTTATCTGCATGCCTGTGTCCGATGTTTATTCATTCATTCTTCTTGGCGTATTTAGTGTTTTGAGTTCAACAGAAAATATTTTAAAATTGGTAACCAGTGAAACCCCTCTTTTACATTTTTGTGCGGTTCCTTCTTTAAAAAATGCGAAATTGAGGAAAATGTTAAAAAAAATATGTGCAAAAAAAAGTAACTGGAAGATATGATCAACAATCACAGTCATCTGCAAACTTTGTATAAAATCTGTTTAAGTGAAGGAAATTAAATGTACAATACAATGGTTATACAATAATTTGTGGTAAAGAATGTCATGGGTTCTTTAAAAAAAAAAAATGCAGATGTGTAACGGCAAGAAAAACTCGTCAAAAAATTGATCGGTGTCTACGACTAGAAATTATATGCTCAAAAGACACATTTTTGAGAGATCATCCTTTTTGCTCATCCACAGCAACTGAGTGGTGAAACAAAAAGCATAAATGTGGGCATCTGCTTAATGACATACTTTGTCACTGTTGCTGTTATTGTTTAATGCTTTTCTTATGAGCCACACTTAATATCCTCACCACCATTAAAGTGTTATTTTAGTCTTGATGAGAGAAACACAGACATGAAAAAATGAGTTTTACTTCCCCAGTTGACATTACAAACTTACTAGAAGTCAGCTCAGTTAATTTCTGTATACTGTGTAAAATGTAAATTTGAAAGATAGACAAAAGTCTTTCTAATGTGATATTGCAAAACCCTTGTTCTGTTTTCATGTGACACCTCTGTTATAGCACATAATCTGCACAAAAAGTCTATTATCAGCTCTTCACAAAATGCTTTCACCCCTACCTGCACCCCCTTCGCTGGAGGGCTGCTTCCCCACACGTCTAATAGGTGAGCTCAATTTACATCTGTTATTGTAGTGTGGTGGCTGCGCTGGCAATTGGATGGCTTAACAAGTCGCCAGCCAGTAAGTAAGAGTTAACTAGCCGGAAATGGGCAATGTTTCCTCAATTATGACCAAGCATATTCTTCAAGACTCAATGTTTGAATTTAAAAGATTGACAATTTGTATCATTACTGAATGCAGTACATTGGAAATACGTGAAAAAAGATGAGACTGATTTATAAATGGCACAACAAAAGGTGATGGCTTTACCCCTTTGTCACATATTGGCTTGGTACGGAACTCTTCGCATCGACTGTCTGTCTGTCTGTCTGTCTGTCTGTCTATTACCGCTGCAACCTAGCAGTAGCTGTATCATAACTGCGCAGTGAAGCTAAGTGTTGCAAGTTGTGTTGGTGACAGGGATTGTGGATTATGTCAGTATTTCTTTTCTCACGTCTCCCCTCTCCACAACGGCCTGAAATATTCCCTTAATTCTGCCACCACTCGTGATGCGAATCACCTGTCTTTTAAGTCAATTATAACATTTTCAGTCACATCAAACGTCAATGGGAACCAAACGGGACAAAGTCAAGCGAGATGCCAAGTAAGAACGAAGAGTCTAGGTTAACCTTACTAGGAAGAAATGTAAAATCGGGGAATTTTTAGCATTGACCATGTGGGTCTTTTTGTGGGGGCTACAAATCAATGATGTAAAATTGTGAAAAACAAAATCAGAGAATATAAAATTGAAATTCCACAGTATTTGTGACTTAAGCGAGCAGGCCTTGTTCTTATACTCAGGGGCAAAATGCTATGTTTTAATATCTCCATAAACAGGAAGCAGAAATTTATTTTTCTTTGTGGATTGTTGTGTAATAAGTGCTCCACTTCCACATTTGGCTAGTGTTATTACTTAATACTTTATGATGTAGTAACTGTGTAACTTGTGTATTAAAGTAAGTTGTTGGAAAAGCTACACTGATAGAGCCATATAAAAGAGAGTAACATAAATTATGTTATTTCAGACAGAGTCATGCTAGTGCTGCAGCTTTAGCTTTACAACAACCATCACCAGCACCAGGGAAAGACCTTCCAAGTGTCCATAGTACTAACATGCAGCAGCAACCACAACAGCAGCAACAGCAGCCTCAGCAGCAGCAACAACGCAGTAATGTCTATCAGCCATCAGGTTACATCGTCCAAGCACCAGACAGGCCACTACCACCGGTAAATAAATCTTGAGGCAAATTGTATTGTTTTGAAACATGTTTAATCCATGACCGTGAAAAATAGCATTTATTATATTAAACTAAAACTGGTTTTGAGAATAATTTCCTGTAAGGTTATGTATTAGTCATTTGTTGTACGTAAATGATGTCATGAGCTGGGAATACTGAATGTTTGAATGTTCTGAAAGTAGCTTAAAACATTAGCATATTATCGAATAGGTCACCATGTTTTACTCGGGGTTGGTCACTCGATCTAGAAACTGGGAAATATCAGGGAATAGTAAATTGTAGTAAAAATTAGGGATGTTTTCACATAGTTCTGGAATTTTAATGTTTAGCTTTAAAAATCATGTACTTTTGTAATGTCATAAAAATCTGACATAAAAGATGTTAAATGTTTGAACTGCACTACTAGTGACAAGTGTTAGAAACAGAGTTTGCAGTCCACTGCTCATAAGACAGGTTTTGCTGACTGGTGGAAGAAAATATTCTGTACATGTGAGCCTCCCACCAGGTGACATCATATGAATCAAAACATTTGCCCCATAGAATGGCATCTGTTACTTTTTGAACTAGATGACATCTTAAAATGTACAGTTTCCTACATGGTGAAACCTATCATAGTGAGCCAGGCTTCATTATTTTATGTCGCCATTTTCTTTTCTGTGTATGTTGAAAGGTAAGTTTTGATATATTTTTTAAACATATTAGCACCTCATTTATTTTTAATAAACATTTATTTTTGATTTTTGAAAACTTTATTATGACTACCAATTTATGGAAATATGAGGAAGTTTTGTTCACTTAGGTCCTAAATGTGAAATTTTGCATCATCCTCATTTGGGGACACTGAACAGTTGACAGTTAGTTTATCCATACACTGATTACTAGAAAAACGACAAGGGATGAGGAAATTGGCAACAATACCTTCATAACAACATTTCAAAATTATTATTTACTTTACAGCAACTCACATTTACAAAAGTTTTAATACAAAAACTTTCTAAAACAATCATTTGTCAAGATCTAAGTGATATGTGGGGATGCATTCCATACAGAGTGTAGCATTACACTTCCCACGTTATGTTCTGGGCCTTCCTTTACAGTTCTCAAACTGGTACCTTCTTTGTTTTTTATGCTTCTGAATGACATGCAGTATCTGCTCATATTGTATTTCTGGTACTTTAGCCCTGGAAGATGAAACAAGTTTTGTTGGACTTCGTTTAACTGCCCTCATTTAAACACCTTTCTTTAGGCATGTTTAGGCAATCTGTCTTCTGAATCCCAAAGAGAAGCTCCTTCATTGCACCTCTTGAAAGCTAGGTACACATTTACAACAGTCTCATACCTACCATCCTTGTACTGCAATTGTATGTTTCTGTGTTAGCCAGTTGTGAAGATTGATGCCTCCATTAAATTCTTGCATGCATTGGTGAAACACTGAGCCTTTCTTTCTGGGATGTATTCCAAATTGGACTTTGACAGTAGGGAGCAGTATCAAAATTAGTTGCTAGAGCAACACACTTGTCATCATTCAGTTTTGTGGCCAAGATTTCCTTCTCTGTCAAATCTGAACTCAAAATATCCCCTCCCTTTGTCTTTCATTACATTATCTGGTACACGGGACACTTCCTTTTTGCTTTCTCATATGGTTCCACTTGCACAGAATCCTAGTTCCTACAGTCGGATGAGCAGTCATGAGTAGTAAAGTAATTGTCAAAAAAATACTTTGTAATTGTTTGGCTCACCAGTAATGGATGACATTTTCAAAACTACTTTTTGACCCAGTGATCAATCCTCATTTTTATCCTTGTGTCCTTCCCATAGTACAGTAAAAAGTTTTAACAGTAGCCATAATTACTTTGAAAGGTCCGTAGTCTGCATCCAATACACCCAAAGTCTTACAAACTGCTTTATTGGGCAATGTCCACAGTACCCCATGATGATTCCATCAACTGCTAGATTTTCCTGAAGACATCCCATCCTCGATAATTTTACACTTGGGCCTCTGCTAATGGTTTTATTTTGAAACCTTTGAAACTTTTGTTTTCATTGGTCTTTTTATTATGTGATGCAGACTTAAGTTCAAGATATGTAAAGACACATTACATCTTTCACAATTTGAACACCAAGAGCATTATCCTCAGACCAATAATCTGTTTCCATCTAACTACTTCTTTAAGGAATCTTTTTAATAAACACGAGGACTGTCTTCGTTGTCCCATTCATGTAAAATTTTATTTGTGCCTGCAATATTGCATACATAGGTATTCCCTAACAAGTCATCTTCAGTATTTTCTTCTGTCTGCTCATCAACTTCCGGAGGTAGACCTACCTTATCTGTATGTATTTCTTCATGAAATATGTTTTCTGCTACCTCTTCAGCAGTTTTAAACATTTGGTGAGTCATGGCAAAGAAATCTGAAGAACCTAAAAAACATAACATTTACTGTGGAAGTGCCCAGTGTCCTCAAATGAGGATGGCAAGAATGAAAAACTACTGTCCTCAGTCAAGTACAATGGGCTCTTATGGGTTAATAACTTGGCAGTAATATTTATTTCCTCTTGGTTAACCAAGGTCACAGTACAAATTTTATT
Source organism: Schistocerca gregaria (assembly GCF_023897955.1). Classification (NCBI taxonomy): domain Eukaryota; kingdom Metazoa; phylum Arthropoda; class Insecta; order Orthoptera; family Acrididae; genus Schistocerca; species Schistocerca gregaria. The sequence goes on from NC_064924.1 coordinate 330,253,552, forward strand.
AATGCACAGTAGACAAGTTCAGTAATTTTAATGTTTAGATGCCTAAGATTAATCACATTTTTTCATAATTAATTATGCAAATGATAAGAACACATATTTCACAGATGAGTGCTGTTATCAGGTGTACTTTCAACCCATTGTGGTTACTAAGTGAAGAATATTTAGTGTTGTTAGAGGAAATGATAAAGACAAGTATTCTGCCTACAGTAAGCTAAGGAAAAGACCATTTAGCTTGAGTAATATGGTAGCGATGCATTAACAAATCATGTGAAAGGGAAGACATGTAAATTGACTATTTAACTTTCAAAGAAATGTTTACCTGTTTCCTGTTGTGTCACAAAGATGATGGTTTTGTCAGAGAGTCCGTACTTCTGGAAAGTGATCACAAAGTACCAAGTAAAATGCAGGCATCTTGTTCATTAGCTGTCACTTCTGCTAAAGAAATTCTCTACAAATGTTTTCATTTTCAGCAGAAGCAACAAAATTGTGTAATGCCAACACAGCAGATATTGTTTCTCTTTTCACAACAGTGTTTCCAGATGGTGAAATTGCATCAAAACTGCAGTTACAGCAATTGTGCATAGTGTTCCTCCATAGTTTGGTGATACCATTTCAGAAACTGTAAAAAACTGGTGACTATGTTATTGCATACTATGATGGACGATTAAACAGAATCGCTCAGAAGCACAAATAGACTTGGTACTCAGATTTTAGGATGCCGAGAAAAACTAGGTCTCTGAGATTTTTAACATCTGTGTGGCTTTTTTTTTATTATTTTTTTTATTAGGGCACACAACCATGCAAGACCTTTTAAATGGGGGAAAAAAGATTTGAGTGAAGAAAACACAAACTAAGTTACACATGTATCAAGGGATGGCCCACATGTCATCTTTTTGAAGGTATGGTGAAAGTTAACAAGCGAGTTACAAGAATCAAAGGCTACCATGTGTATTACACACACACACACACACACACACACACACACACACACACACACTACATAATGCCTTTACAGCAAGCATTAAAAACACTGGTTGGAATGTAGTAGAGCTTTTATGAGTGTTATATTATGTATCCAAGGATGTGCCAGCAAAGGAACTAATTATATTAACTCAAAAGGTTCCAGTACATTCAGTACTTTTGCTCAGATATGTAAATGTAAACACAGCTGAGTGAGCTATTTCTATCTCATTGACTTTATCAGTATTTGTAACAGATGTTGATCAGAGTCACAGTGTCAGAGACCAGTCCCAGTTCTGCAGTAGTTTCAGGTCACATCCTTTTGGCTTGAAAGTGGTATTTTTTATATCTATTGCTTCATACTTTTTTAGAGAAAGATAATTTCATTCCTTCAATCTGGTTTTGCACCCCCCCAAAAAAAAGTGAAAGGCATCACTGATTTACATGTGTTGCAGTTCTGAAAGAACTGTTCAATCTGTATGAAGGTTCTGTTACAGAAGTTAATGGGGAGTCGCCAGTAAAATTTGCTTTGACGAAGGCAATTGCATGCAATTGCATATTTAGATCCAAGTACGATGGCATTCAAATCAGCAGAAACAACCACTGATTTACACTTATACCATCAGCCTCTGGTTGAGAAAGATGTCTTTCCAGAAAGTAGGCTGTTAGTGCTAAGCATTAATTTAAGGAGTTTAATTCACTACCAAGAATAAAACGAGAATGTTAATGTACAAACAAAAGAAAAGTAGACTGGATCATCACTGGACCAAACTTGTAAGCTCATTGGGGAAGAGGAATTTCCTGATCTAAGGTCTGTGGTAACATTTATTTCCTTACTTTCTCATGGGAATGCATCATTTGAACGGGGGCTTTCTTTGAATTCAGTTGGAATTATGGAACATCAAAAAGAAAAAATACTGATACCTCAACAGCAGGGTTTTTATGTTGTTATTCCTTCTGGAGAGTAGAAAATGTTGAAATAATGAAATGGTTGATACATAACAGTGAAAAATGATCATTCTCATTATGTGCTGTCACAGCTGATGAAATTAATCTTCTTACAAATAAAAAATAAAAATTATTAGCAGATACTGATAGAAGGTACTTGTTGTAGATAAAACGCAAGATCGTAAAAAGTAGTGCTACTTGAAACTTTCTTCCTTATAGTTTTATACGTGTGAGACAACTTTTAGGTAATTTTAAAATAGTTTTCAAGTTTTTCTTTAAACTAACATGTGGAGAACACTATATACACATGATGGCTTCATTTGTGTCAATATACCTAGTATATTGTTCCATTGAATATTCATCTGTGTAAAACTGATGTATAAGGAACTACACCTTCCTCATCATTAATGGGAGATTAAATTGATTACATACCATTTCACAAGAAATCATCCAAAAAGTGTATGAATTTTGCATTTACATTAAACTGTAAGTATTTTACCAATATTTTTTATTCAAGTCGTAGGTCACTAGTTAAACTTAAAATTTGTGTGTATATCTTTACCTGACTGTTTCTACACAGCTAAATGTGTTTTTTTCCATTTTTAACACAATTTTTAAAAGAGCAAACAGCCATTTGACTGTGTATTACTATAAAGGACAATACTAAAAGTTGTTAGACCTTCTTATGCCGTATCTGTTGAGACAGTCCAAAGCATGTAAACAAGACGAACACTTGACGTGTTAGTCCTGTTTACCTGATTTGCACAGCCTTAACAGATAGGGCATAATAATGGTCTAACAACTTCTAGCGTTGTACTTGATAATGATATAAAAGTCAAAATCTGAATAGTACAGAACATAAGTGTAGTAATATACAGTCAACTGGTAGTTTACTCCTTTAAACTGCATTACATGACTCTTACTCAACATCATTTTTCATTGTTCAAATCATTTAATGTAAATTAATTTACAGATTGATTTAAAATGTGTACACTTCATATCTAGAATTCTTCTTGTTCGATATGTTGTGCTTCATCCAATGTATTGCAGTTCACTTTGCCATTTGGTGGTACATTAAAATGTCAATTTGTCAAAGTATGGTAGGTATTTTCAGTTAAGCATTAACATATAAAATCAGCATTTTTTAAAGAAAAAGATCAGTAAAATACTGAATATTTAAAGCCTGCTCAACATTCCATACGGGAAAAATTTAGTAAAATTCTGGAAAACTCCTTAGAAAGACATGGAAATTTAGTCAGCCATTACAGTGTCAACCATGTACTCCTTCTTAGTGTGCTCTAGGTGAGTACCCAGTGTTTCCTGGATATTTATTTATTCCAATTTTCTTTTAGATAAGTAAAAAAGAACTCTCTCTCCCCCCCACTCTCCCCCCCTCTCCCTCTCCCCCTCTCTCCCTCCTCCCCCTCTCTCCCTCCTCCCCCTCCCCCCCCTCTCTCCCTCCTCCCCCCTCCCCCCTCTCCCTCTCTCCAACTTTTTACCTCTTACACCTGCCTCCTCTCCTTACATCTTCTTCCTCTTATCACTCCACGCCCTCTGCCAATTCCACCAACTTCCAAACATCCTCTCCATCTTCATCCAGCGTCCTCACCATCGTCTGCCCTTTCCATCTGCTCACTACCCATCTTCCGCTTCCACATGCCTCCCCTTCCCCCCAATCTTGCTCCAACTCCTCCCCCCACCCTAATGTCAGTCCATCGCCTCCCCCCCCCCCCATGTGGATTAATCCCCACCCCCCCCCCCCTCCTCCCCAGTGTTGGTCCAACTCCACCCCCGCACCAATGTCGATCCATTTCCTTTCCCCCCCGCACCAATGTCGATCCATTTCCTTTCCCCCCCGCACCAATGTCGGTCCATCTCCTTTCCCCCCCCGCACCAATGTCGGTCCATCTCCTTTTCCCCCGCACCAATGGTGGTCCATCTCCCGCCACCGTCGCACCAATGTCGGTGCATCTCCCCCCCCCCCCGCACCAATGTTTGTCCATCTCCTCTGCCCCCACTCCGCGCACAAATGTCGGTCCATCACCTCCCCCCTGCCCCCGGCACCAATGTTGGTCCATCATCTCAGCCCCCCTCCTGCGCCAATGTCTGTCGGTCTGTGTCCTCTTCGCCCCCCGTCCAATGTCCACTCTCTCTGTCATCTTCTCATCCCCCTCCTTTCCCCATCCAACTCCTCCTCTGTCACCCCCAACCCCATGGGAGATAGATGGTTCTTACACTCACGGCACCTTTCCAGACAATGCCTTTTGTATACAAAGTTTCACTGATGTCAGTCTAGTGGTTTCCAGACAATGACGTGTGTGTGTGTGTGTGTGTGTGTGTGTGTGTGTGTGTGTGTGTGTGTGTGTGTGTACACATTTATATATGTATATGATTGTGCGACTTGTAGTTTCTTCTCTATTGTCAGGCTATAGAGAGAAAGAGAGAAGTGATTTTTATATTTCATGTAGTTCAACTACCACTGTCATGCTGAATTCTGTTGTTCACAGGAGCAACATTTTTCAGATGGAAAAGAAAAGCCTGTGATAGCACAACATTTAGAACAATACTGGTGCATATCTACCTTCCTCTCTTTGTAATTTTGGTATTACTTATGGAGTTGAAAATATTGAATTCAGAAGTCAGCAAAACACAAGAATAAATGTATACATTCAGAAAAAAGATTGTGAGGAACACAGAAGTATATACAGATACACAGAACCATTTGACTGAAACATCAGACATGTGGTAAGCCAGGCTCAGGTGCTACACTCATGACTGTTGAAGTACTACAGGTACTAATTAGTTGTGACCTGTTGAATATTTATCAGCCTCCTTTTCTCCCCAAGTTTATATCAGCACTCAAAGAGCTTAGAATATTTATTATTATTATTTACTTTCGTGAGTGATGTTTTTTTATTATTTATTTATTTATTTTTTACTATTTGCGATAGTTTCCAATTCGCCAAAATTTCGTTTCCAGCGACATAGTGTGGCAGCTACACCCAGGTACAAGGATTCTTGAACTTACCAAACGAGAAAGTGTTGCTATGTTGATAGAATAAAAAACACACACACAAATATTCAAGCTTTCGCAACCCATGGTTGCTTCATCAGGAAAGAGGGATATATATATATATATATATATATATATATATATATATATAAAACAGAAAGAAACTTAATCAAAATATCCACGGGTGTACTGCCGGTCTACAGTGTCCAACGGGCACAATATTTCGGCGATCAAACATGTCGCCATCATCAGGTGAACTGACGGACTGAGCTCCTGTGAACGTGCCGGCACGGAGATCCGTACGCTATGGCTGCTCAGGGGGAACTGGGTTCGGTCGCGGCGGCGGCCGATTTAAATACCCTCCGCCCGTGGCGCGCTCCTTCCGCCGTCCGCGCCCCGCGCCACGGTCTCGCGGTGGAACAGATTGCGACGGCGTCTGAGATGACGTCGGTGTGATGGCTCTGTCCGCCGTGGTCGTCACGCCGCGGGCGGAGGGTATTTAAATCAGCCGCCGCCGCGACCGAACCCAGTTCCCCCTGAGCAGCCATAGCGTACGGATCTCCGTGCCGGCACGTTCACAGGAGCTCAGTCCGTCAGTTCACCTGATGATGGCGACATGTTTGATCGCCGAAATATTGTGCCCGTTGGACACTGTAGACCGGCAGTACACCCGTGGATATTTTGATTATCAAATACGCCGGGAGAAACTCAAGAATCACAGAAAGAAACTTACATATGGGAAAAATATAGGAAAAATAAACTTCCACATGGGATATATATATATATATATATATATATATATATATATATATATATATATATATATATATATATATATATATATATATATATATAAAAAACAGAGAGAGATGATATATTTTCAGGTCCCCAGTTATTATAAGTATTTATTATAATATTAAAAATACATATATCTGGTTTCTACTTTGCCTATCTTCAGTGCAGTAATACGGTCTGCATTGGTGTTGAACAGTATATTCCACTTCCTTGAGGAGCACTTTCCTTACAATCTGCGGAACACACATTAGTGTCTCTGTCCCTTTGTAAATATGTATTATGTTTTTATGGCAGTATTTACATTCTTGCTGATTTCCTCACTGTGGCTCCATGGAACAAAAACTATAATCGATATATCCCTTAGTACACTGCCATGAAACTTGGAACTTCAGCAGCATTTGAGCACCCCACAACCAAGTTAGCAGACTATCTGCTGTCTGAGTGAACGGATTTTGCTGAACACCACACTGCTGTCACAATCAGCTGCATTAAAAGGGTCAGCATTGTTACTTTGATATGTTGCCTCAGTGTGATGTTAAGTGTTTTCCTAATTGTAAGTCACATATTGGAAAACCATTTGTTACATCAGTGAGTGAGTGAGTGTGTGTGTGTGTGTGTGTGTGTGTGTGTGTGTGTGTGTGTGTGTGTGTGTGTTTTACAAATTATGTAATCAGATTCCAATGGTCATGTGTCTGATAAATCTTTCTTTCCCTATTTTTGTAGCCAAGAAACAGCATGTATGCCAGTATGTACCACCATAACATGTACCCACCAAAGGCATCACCACCAGCAGCAGCTCCTGCAGCCAGTAATTTTCCAGTTCATCCAGATGTGAGATTAAAAAAGCTCCCATTCTTTGATTTGCTTGGTGAACTGCTGAAACCATCTAGTTTAGGTAATTTTGTGGCATGTAAAGAATAAATAAATAACTTATAAAATGATATGATGAAATACCTTATAACACAATAGCAAATGTGATAGTTATTGTAGTTAAGCTATTAAACCTACATTCTTCATTACACCACACAGTCTGCTCTCAGTACAGAAGCCTGCTGGACGTTTTGTGTATATGGGTGGGGGGGGGGGGGGGGGGGGGAGGAGGTGGAGGAGGGAGGAGCAGCAACTCGCCCATCCCTGTTCAAATGTATGCTGCAGTAATTGTCACTTGTTGTTAAGTGTACGAAGTGGCCTGTGTTTTAGGCAGGTTTCAGATATGAAAATATTCTAACAACCTGATATAGATACAGAAACAGCTAGAAACTGACATCGAGGAAGATCAATTTATGTTCCAGAAAAATGTACGTTCATGCTTGGCAATGCTGACCTCATGACTTATTTTGGAAGATAGATTAAAGAAAGGCAAACCTACAGTTATAGCATTTGTAGAGTTACAGAAAGCTTTTGACAGTGTTGACTGAACTATGCTATTTGAAGTTCTGAAGGTAGTAGGAGTAAAATAAAGGGTGTGAAAGGTTATATTAAGCTTCTGTAGAAACCAGACTACAGTTACAAGGGTTGAAGGATATGAAAAAATAAGTAATAGTTGAGAAAGTAATGGCAGTGTTGTAGCCCATTGCTGATGTTATTCAATCTGTGCATTGAGGAAGTAGTAAAGGAAATCAAAGAAACATTTGGAGAAGGGCTCAAAGTTCAGGGAATAGAAATAAAAACTTCAAGATTTGTCAGTGACAGTAATTCTGCCAGTCAGTAAAGGACTTGGATTAACAGTTGAGCAATATGAATTGTCTCGTGGAAAGAGATAATAATGATGGTAAGCAATGAAAACCTTGTCACTCCAGTTTGTTAAATTTTGCAGCCGAAATAGAAATGGATTCTCATAAAATAATATAAAGTGAAACAGGAAGTTGCTACATTTGTAACTGTATAGTAGAAGCCAAGTTATTGACAGATAAGAGAAATCGTGCACATTCAAATCTCTCTTTGATTATGTGGTTACTAGTAGACAGGATACAAAATACAGACTGTTTATGGCTAAAAATGCATTTATGGAAAAAGGAATTTGTTAATATCAGATAAAAATTTGATAGTTGGTTTATTCAGTGTCAGATCAACAAGTTCTATTAAAGAATGAGATTTTCACTCTGCAGCTTAGTGTGCGCTGATATGAAACTTCCTGGCAGGTTGAAACTGTGTGCCAAACTGAGTTTCGAACTCGGGACCTTTGCCTTTTGCAGGCCAGTGCTCTACCATTTGAGCTACCCAAGCATGACTCACGACCCGTCCTCACAGCTCAGGTTCGCAGAAGAGCTTCTGAGAAGTTTGGTAGGAAGGAGACGAGGTACTGGCAGAATTGAAGCTGTGAGGATGGGTCGTGAGTTGTGCTTGGGTAGCTCAGATGGTATAGCACTTGCCCGCGAAAGGTGAAGGTCCTGAGTCTCGATCAGGTGCACAGTTTTAATCCGTCAGGAAGTTTGAAGTGCTTTTAAATTTATTTGAAATTAAGTATGTGTGTAGTATTCATAAACAGTAACACAAAGCAGTTTTTACGCACTCATCTGATAAAGGATAGTGAGTGATCAAAAATGTAAAAACAATCAAATTTTTAACTTTTGGGAAGACGCTGATTTGCTCACAACTTGGGTTCAAATTAAGATAGAATAATGAATTTGAGCTCATTTGAAAGTTCACTTAAAGGGTGCACACATGATATAAAACTTAATTAACTGCAAACATATAGTCATTTTTAATAAAAACGTCACTAGTGAATTCTGAGAATCTGTATTTTTAAAATTCTCAAAAAACTTTAACAGATACTGTTTTCCTTTATGTATTCTGAAAGCTTCAGCTTTGTGTGAGCACAACTATCAAACTTTAGATTTAAGATAGTGCTGTAAAAACAACTTCAAAAATTGCCTTATAAGTTTTGAATTAAAACATACATGTTGCAAATATTTAAAAAAATCGGTAGAACTGAATACCAGAGATAGACCAAAAATTAGTTCTTGTTACTTACTTAGATGAGTCATATCAGTCTGTTTCATCGTGTTTCTAGCCAGTCGATTTGCTGCATGTCACAATTGCTGCATGGGATGATGTTAATGTTAACCCACTAGCAGTTTGAGTATACGAGGTAGCCTTCCATGATACTTACGGAAAGAATGTATGACTGGGGCATGTGGAAGATGTAGATGGTCCGTGTGGATGTAAAACACTGTGATTTAATCCTTTTCCTAATTTTTTCCAACTATACAGCCAAAAAATTTAATAGTTTATCAAGTAAAATATATTACTTCTCTGATGGAGTAGCAGCTCAGTATAATAATAACTACTTAATCAACTTGTGCTATAATGAAGATGATTTCCATGTTGAAGCCAAATGGCATTTTCAGCCACCTCCCATGGTAAAGGGGCTAGCGATGGAGTTTGTGGAACAGTCAAGCGACTGGCTGCCTGAGCTGGTCTGCAACACATCATGACACCCCAACAACTTTGTATTTGCCAAGGATAATGTAGAGGGGATTAGTCTGAAGTATCCTGCTGTGGAGGATTTTAATTTAAATTTATAATGAGGTTTGAGAAATATTGCACAATTGCAGAGGCACAAAAACTTCACATCTTTGTTCCCCTAAGCAAGAACAAAATTACATTTGGACTCTAATGAAAGCAAAATTGAACTGTCAACAACTGTAGAGTAGACAGTGACTGAATATTGTTCGATGACACAACAGTATATGTTGCTTGTGAATGACTCTGATGGTCAGCATGTGTAGTTGGAAAATATTAGGAAAAGCATTAAATCACAGTTAACTTCTTAAGTCCACATGGACTGTCCACATCTTTCACATTTCCCAATCATGTGGACATTCTTTCCATAAGCAGCAGGGAACTAAAGACAATCTTGAACTCACAAACTGCTAAAGGGCAGACATGTACATTAAGGCCCATCCACATGTGTTGATCGGTCTGTGCAAAGTGCACACAGACAGATTGTTGTGTGTGAACAGGAGATTTGTGCAGATGTGAAATGTGTGCAAACCTCGAAGTTGAAGGCTTCTAACATTTTAATGACTTAACATGTGAGTGTGCGTCTGGGTTATACTGATTTATTTCCCCAAACCACATTCCACTTCTTTACATGATGACTTAATTGGGGTCTGCAGCCACTCTTCTTTACTTCTTAAGTTTTAGCTGCTAGAAACTCTCTTTACATCTTCTCCGTTGAATAATGCTAGGCACAGGAACTTTCAAGCCTCTTTTTACTAGTGAAATAAGTAGCCATACAAACTTTACATTTTGTCAATGAACGATGTATTTGACTTTCAAGCACAATAAAAATTCTCACTTTCAACTTAATATGTAACTTCATTAAGTCTCTCGTACAGTCATTAAGTCTCTCGTACAATTGTATGTTAGAAAGAAATTTATTTACATTCAAAAGTAAGTATGCTTAGACACCATGACTTTCAGAAAAGGAGATCGTAAAAACATCTTGCCTCTAACAAGGCTGAGTCAAGATTCTATATGAGTACGTTTTCAACTGTTTTTGTTTCACATAACAATAGTCAGTGAGACAATAAGCACAAAGCTGCTTATAGATTCCATGGTTTTTCTAAACACACTCATCAACACATCTATGGATTTTGACAGGTACTTGTCGGTGCCACTCAACCGCCGCGACTGATTTTAAACCTGCACACACGAACATGTGACGCGCAGTAGGTAGAATTTACCATCGAACACTCGTATCTAGAACATCCGTGTGTTCGAAATGGTAGAAGGCTCAGACTTTCTAGAATTTACACCAAACCCGCAATATTTTAAACATAATCATTATTCACATAAAATCACTCATAATAACATTTCAGATCTTAACAGTATACATTTCACATCTTAACAGCAATCTTTCACTTATTTTTTCTCTACTTTTATTATTTTACTTTGTTATTAAGACATGAGCATTTGTTCATTGTTTTAGTCAGGTTTACTAATATTTAGTAATTGGGAGGACTCTTTCTTTCCTTTAATTTTTTTTTTTTTATAATTGTAAACTTCGGGTGTTTAGGATACATGAGTAATATTTTGTCTATTCTTATCTTTTGTACTACCTTTTTCCTAGTATGTAGTATTTTCATTATTTGTAGCATGGAGGAACTCTGGGTGAAGTGAAAGTGTCCTTTTGATACTCATTTACTTCCACAAAACATAATAATGCTAGTAATTCATAGAATTTACACTTCCCAGAATAATTCCTATAAAATTTGTGAATTTTGTCACCTTCTCAAGGGATCAGCACCTGGTCCTTACTTGTGGGTTGACCTTATGAGAGCACTTCTTCTTTCCGTTCTGGCAGGTACACCCATTACAAAACATCTCTGTTTCTTAGGCCACAGATTATCCTTTCTCCACATAGGTACGTCTTCCCTTTATACTTGGTGAATGCCGGGTATGCCCCATTTTCCTTCTGAGTAGGCCTCACGGTTCATTATACATTTCTATGTATACCATAAATAAAGCTATAAATCTATTTTTAACTTCGCATTCATTCTTTAATATATCATTCACTCTCTAGAGTTGTCCTCTGTTTCTCCACTACTATACTTTCAATAGCTAGTACGTCTATATACAGGGTGAAGTAAATAAAACAGAAAGAAACTTCCACATGGGAAAAATATATTAAAAACAAAGATTCCAAGACTTACCAAGCGGGAAAGCGCCGGCAGACAGGCACATGAACAAAACACACAAACACACACACAGAATTACGAGCTTTCGCAACTGGCAGTTGCTTCGTCAGGAAGGAAGGAAGGAGAGGGAAAAATGAAAGGATGTGGTTTTTAAGGGAGAGGGTAAGGAGTCATTCCAATCCCGGGAGCGGAAAGACTTCCCTTAGGGGAAAAAAAGGACAGGTGTACACTCACACACACACACACACACACACACACACACACACACACACACACACATATCCATCCGCACATACATATATATATATAAATAAAACAGAATGTGTCTGCTTGTGTCTGTGCACGTGCGGATGGACATGTGTCCATCCGCACGTGCACAGACACAAGCAGACACATTCTGTTTTATTTTTATATATATATATATGTATGTGCGGATGGATATGTGTGTGTGTGTGTGTGTGTGTGTGTGTGTGTGTGTGTGTGTGTGTGTGTGTGTGTGTGTGTGCGACTGTACACCTGTCCTTTTTTTCCCCTAAGGGAAGTCTTTCCGCTCCCGGGATTGGAATGACTCCTTACCCTCTCCCTTAAAACCCACATCCTTTCATTTTTCCCTCTCCTTCCTTCCTTCCTGACGAAGCAACTGCCAGTTGCGAAAGCTCGTAATTCTGTGTGTGTGTTTGTGTGTTTTGTTCATGTGCCTGTCTGCCGGCACTTTCCCGCTTGGTAAGTCTTGGAATCTTTGTTTTTAATATATACAGGGTGATTCGCGTAAGACGTAACACCCTCTTTATTCCGGGGGCAATTGCACGTTTCGGCAAGCGGTTTTTGGCGAATCGTAGCGGACTATGGGGCACATACGTTGGTACATGCACAATAATCACAACGTTTGTATTGACCGAGATAATGCAGCAAGTACATGTTTTTTAAATGGGATGCTATATTTTTTTTACCGTCATTCGAACGCTCTGGAAAAGATGCATATAGTGATGTAACACATGTTGCTATTGTGATTCAAACTTTGCTTAAAAGACGCTGTGAAATATTGTACGATTGAAGGTCGAGGTGGTCGGAAGAGGCTGCAGACTGTAAACACGTCTCGCGCGATGCGCAGGCTGAGTTGCCGTGCTCTATGCAGCATGCACGGCCTACACTATGTATGTAAATCCACATTCCCCAGCGTCTTTTAAGCAAAGTTTGAATCACAATAGCAACATGTGGTACATCACTATACACATCTTTTCAAGAGCGTTCGAATGATGGTACAGAAAGTATAGCGTGCCGTTTCAAAAACATGAACTTGCCTCATTATCTCGGTCAATATAAACATTGTCATTATTGTGGATGAACCTAAGTATGTGCCCCATAGTCGGCTTTGATTCACCGAACACCGCTTGTCGATACGTGCAATCGCACCCTGAATAAAGGGGGTGTTACATCTTATGTGACTCACCCTGTATACTACTGATGTCCCACTATCATTCAATTCATCAGAGTTTTTATTGCAGTGACGTTGTTTAATCATCAACCTGACTAATTCTACTCCTCCTTTCGTTTTCCTTCTTTGCACATGCCTCTCTCTTATTTATCCATTACTCATTACTACTTTATAGTTATTCATTATGTATGTGCACCTCTTCTTACATATATTCAATATAGAACCATCATAATTCCCCATATATGTGCACAGAATTCCCTACGTACTCACCTTTTCCCCTACAACACCTGGCAGTTCTCACGTCCTGGTTATATGATTTAATGTTTGTGTAGAAGTGTGTATTTGTGTATATGTGGATGCAAGTTCGTGTAGTCTGATTCTTTGGCTTTCTTATCTAAAGACAAGATTTAGGTTACTAGTAACCATGGAAACAAAGAAGAACTTCAGCGATAGAAGTTTATTAATATGGAAAGAGGGGGAAAAGATAGGCAGGTCCTCAAGATGAGAAGTAAGAAAGGAAAAATAGATGTGGTTGCTACGATTGAAGAAGAGGAAAAAGGGAGCCCCAAGATAGGAAATCGTTCTCACCCCTCTTCCCCAGGATCCGTACCCCTCAGGTACTTGAGTGAGATGCCGAGGAGTTTTGGTGTTAAATTGTCTCCTAATGAATGGAGTTGTCCCGCCTTCACTGTTTGAGGTCCCCGAAGGAAATCCTAGCAACCCTATGGAAACGGCAAATGAAGAAGAATCAGGCACACTTGTTTGTGAGAGCTGTTTGAGAGGTGTGATGTGTGTTTTGTGTTAGTCATGATTTATCTGTTCCTGTAAATCAAGCTTTTAGCTACCATACCCACCCCTTTTAAGATTTATACAAACCCTCCCATCTATATCACATCTCATAAAAGGTATAAAGTACAATAGTAAGAAACTTCCACATGGGAAAAATATATTAAAAACAAAGATTCCAAGACTTAGCAAGCGGGAAAGCGGCGGTAGATAGGCACAATAAATAAAACACACAAACACACACACAGAATTTCGAGCTTTCGCAACCTGCGGCTGCTTCGTCAGGAAAGAGGGAAGGAAAAGGAAAGATGAAAGGATGTGGGTTTTAAGGGAGAGGGTAAGGAGTCATTCCAATCCCGGGGGCGGAAAGACTTACCTTAGGGGGAAAAAAGGATAGGTATATACTCGCTCGCGCACACACACACGCACACGCACACGCACACACACACACACACACACACACACACACACACACACACACACAGACGTGTGTGTGCGTGCGTGTGTGTGTGTGTGTGTGTGTGTGTGTGTGTGTGTGTGTGTGTGTGTGTGTGCACCCCCGGGATTGGAATGACTCCTTACCCTCTCCCTTAAAACCCACATCCTTTCATCTTTCCTTTTCCTTCCCTCTTTCCTAACGAAGCAGCCGCAGGTTGCGAAAGCTCGAAATTCTGTGTGTGTGTTTGTGTGTTTTATTTATTGTGCCTATCTACCGCCGCTTTCCCGCTTGGTAAGTCTTGGAATCTTTGTTTTTAATATATTTTTCCCATAAGGTATAAAATACTGTATACAAAATAGAAAAGCTATTCCCTTCAGTATAACAATTCTTCAGTTAGTCACATCATATTATATTTTCCACACACATAATACTCGATTCAATTTATTTCATCTACACATCACTTTTTTGTGATTCTCTTAAGTTGTTCTCTATTTTATGGTCATTCTCAATTGTTTTTTAGCAATATTGTTATAGGATAGTTTTAAATTTTAAAGAAATTCAGTGCAGGAAAACTACTTTGGAAGAAACACCGAAAACAACTTGGGGTTCGACAGTCGTCATTTTCTAATCCAGTTGTGGGATCGACTAAAAATGTCTTAGGATGGACCACCATTTGTACCCACTATGGTTCCTCATATTTTTGTAAAAACTTAGTCTCTTTCTTCAGAGTCGAGCTGGGAAGGTCATCGACTTTGTACTGAAGCTCTACAGCCTTTTTGTTATGCTTACTTACTCTTTGCTACACCTTTTCAATCAAATTTTTAGAAACTATTTCCTGATTTACTTTGTAATTGACCGTAGGTTGTTCAGGCCAATTAAAATACTTAATTGAAGGTTCTTCTACAAAAGGTTTGCCTATAACATCTAAAAGTGTCAATCCAGTCGATAAATGGGGTAATTCATTTTGGGTAATTTCAAAGTCCTTAATTTTCATTGCCCACAAAGTACGTTTTTCATGGTAGTATGTACGACATAATTTCCAAATTTCCTTCATTACATGTTCACACAGCTTTGATGATGGGTTATAATTGGATATTAACACTTCTTGAATACTTTCCCACACTAGGAATTCTCTAAATTTGTTACTCACAGATTGTGCTCCATTACCTATAAGAAACCCTTTTGGTTTACCTACTTCCAGAAAATATTGTTGTAAACAGTGTATAACTGTCGGTGTATTTGCTCTCTTAATAGGATATAGTTTAACATATTTTGACCAACATTCTATGATAACCAAAATATATGATTCTCCTCCCTTTGCTTGTTGAATTGGTCCGAAGAAATCGGCTGCTGTAAGGTTGTGTAATGACTTCCGGATAATAGGATACATTCTGTATTTCACGTGAGTATTACTATCTTTTTACTTTCTGTCAAGTTTCATAGGTTCCAATTAAAGATGATATTTTTATGCCCTAGTTTCCTGCAATAATAAAATTTATTCATATGAGATATGTAGTTTTTGATTCAGAAGTGGCCAAACCCTGTGCGAACATACCCTACATACCATACAAGTTCGTCTTCCATTACCTTCGGAATACAAAAATGCCAATGCTGTGATGTTACACTGTCTCTCCAAAACAAGTTATGATTTACAATTTTCCATTTTCCCAATTGATTAGGAGGCAAAGTTTCAGGGAGAGCATAAGGGAACAATTGACAGGAATGGGGGAAAGAAATACAGTAGAAGAAGAATGGGTAGCTCTGAGGGATGAAATAGTGAAGGCAGCAGAGGATCAAGTAAGTAAAAAGACGAGGGTTAGTAGAAATCCTTGGGTAACAGAAGATATATTGAATTTAATTGATGAAAGGAGAATATATAAAAATGCAGTAAATGAAGCAGTCAAAAAGGAATACAAACGTCTCAAAAATGAGATCGACAGCAAGTGCAAAATGGCTAAGCAGCGATGGTTGGAGGACAAATGTAAGGATGTAGAGGCTTATCTCACTAGGGATAAGATAGATACTGCCTACAGGAAAATTAAAGAGACCTTTGGAGAAAAGAGAACCACTTGCATGAATATCAGGAGCTCAGATGGAAACCTAGTTCTAAGCAAAGAAGGGAAAGCAGAAAGGTGGAAGGAGTATATAGAGGGTCTATACAGGGGCGATGTACTTGAGGACAATATTATGGAAATGGAAGAGGTGGTAGATGAATATGAAATGGGAGATAAGATACTGCGTGTAGAGTTTGACAGAGCACTGAAAGACCTGAGTCGAAACAAGGCCCCGGGAGTAGACAACATTCCATTGGAACTACTGACAGCCTTGGGAGAGCCAGTCCTGTCAAAACTCTACCATCTGGTGAGCAAGATGTATGAAACAGACGAAATACCCTCAGACTTCAGAAGAATACAATAATTCCAATCCCAAAGAAAGCAGTTGTTGACAGATGTGAAAATTACTGAACTATCAGTTTAATAAGTCACAGCTGCAAAATACTAACGTGAATTCTTTACAGAAGAATGGAAAAACTAGTAGAAGCCGACCTCGGGGAAGATCAGTTTGGATTCCGTAGAAATGTTGGAACACGTGAGGCAATACTGACCTTATGACTTGTCTTACAAGCTAGATTAAGGAAGGGAAAACCTACGTTTCTAGCATTTGTAGACATAGAGAAAGCTTTTGACAATGTTGACTGGAATAATCTCTTTCAAATTCTGAAGGTGGCAGGGGTAAAATACAGGGAGCGAAAGGCTATTTACAATTTATACAGAAACCAGATGGCAGTTGGAAGAGTCGAGGGGAATGAAAGGGGAGAAGTGGTTGGAAAGGCAGTGAGACAGGGTGGTAGCCTATCCCCGATGTTATTCAATCTGTATATTGACCAATCAGTAAGGGAAAGAAAAGAAAAATTTGGAGTAGGTATTAAAATCCATGGAGAAGAAATAAAAACTTTGAGGTTTGCCAATGACCTTGTAATTCTGTCAGAGACAGCAAAGGACATGAAAGAGCAGTTGAACGGAATGGACAGTGTCTTGAAAGGAGGGTATAAGATGAACATCAACAAAAGCAAAACAAGGATAATGGAATGTAGTCGAATTAATTTGGGTGATGCTGAGGGAATTAGATTAGGAAATGAGACATTTAAGGTAGTAAAGGAGTTTTGCTATTTGGGGTGCAAAATAACTGATGGTGGTCGAAGTAGAGAGGATATAAAATGTAGACTGGCAATGGCAAGGAAAGCATTTCTGAAGAAGAGAAATTTGTTGACATCAAGTATAGATTTAAGTGGCAGGAAGTGGTTTCTGAAAGTATTTGTATGGAGTGTAGCCATGTATGGAAGTGAAACATGGATGATAAATAGTTTCGACAAGAAGAGAATAGAAGCTTTTGAAATGTGGTGCTACAGAAGAATGCTGAAGATTAGTTGGGTAGATCACATAACTAATGAGGAAGCATTGAATAGGATTGGGGAGAAGAGAAGTTTGTGGCACAACGTGACTAGAAGATGGGATCGGTTTGGAGGACATGTTCTGAGACATCAAGGGATGACCAATTTTGTATTGGAGGGTAAAAATCGTAGAGGGAGACCAAGAGGTGAATACATTAAGCAGATTCAGAAAGATGTACGTTGTAGTAGGTACTGGGAGGTGAAGAGGCTTGCACAGGATAGAGTAGCATGGAGAGCTGCATCAAACCAGTCTCAGGACTGAAGACCACAACAGCAGCAACAAGTTCTGGAAACACGTAGAAAATACTTTTGTGAAATAAGAATCATGAGGGATGTTCTCTGTTATTTTTTGAACCCTCTCTTTTACCTCGATGTTCGGATATTCTGCTGACATAAAATTAATGGAAAAAAGAATGCCGGGCCCTTCCATATGTTTCAAGTCTTCCATTACTATGGGTAGCCTCAATAATGTATCATGTACTATATTTTCAGAACCTTTTATGTATCGTACCCTGATATTGTATTCCTGTAGGAGAAGCATCCAAGGAATCAACCTAGTGTGTAGTAACCGATTACTCATCAGGAAGGATAAAGCTTGATGATCTTTATAGATATGGATTTCTGATCCCCATATTAGTGTTTGAAACTTCTGAATACTCCACACAATCGCCAATAGTTCTTTTTCGGTAGATGTGTAATTTAGTTTGTGCTTATTTAGGCTATGGCTAGTTAAAGCTATGGTTCTCCTTGGAAAAATTCAGCAGCAATTCTGTAATCAGATGCATCTGTCGAAATTTTAATCTGTTCATCCATAACTGGATGATGTAATATGGGTGACTCAACAAGCGCTCCTTTAACATTTCAGATTCATCATTTGCACCTTGAGCCCAAGTCCACAGTACTCCCTTTTTTAATAAATGTAAAATTCTCGCATCTTTTAACTCCTGCCCTTGTTCGTTCCGTTGATAGTATCCGGCCATACCTATAAATCCTTTTAATTTTCTTACATTTATGGGCTGCGGACATTCTTTGATAGCTTTCCCTCTACCCCTACGATATGCCCTAAGAACTTAAGTTCTTGCCATACAAAAAAAATATTTGGACAGCTTCACCGTAATACCTTTTTCTTCAAATTTTTTCAGTGTCTTGCACAAAGTTCGACAATGTTCCTCCCAAGTTGGTGATATTATTAGGATATCGTCTTCGTGTATTATCAAATCCTTCAATAAATCTCTCCCTAGTGCTTTATCTAACACACGTATAAATACTGACACAGAGATATTAAATCCAAATGCTAATACGTTGAAATGATATGATTTTCCATCAAACAGAAAGGCTGTATACTTTTTGGATTCTGGATGTAATTGTATCTGCCAAAATCCCGTGGTCAAATCCATCGTGTCTTTTCAAATTTGAATAACAATTCGTTGATGTTAATCGGCCGGTCGCTCTCCTTTTCTGTATATCGATTCAATGTAAGAGCGTCCAATACTAATCATACCCCACCTGTAGTTTTCATCACCACTACCAGAGGATTATTCATTACAATGGAACTTTGTTCTATAATATTATTATCAATCATTTTGTTAATCTCCTTCCAAACTGCTCCCTTCAAACTCACTGGTATTGGATACAGTTTGCAAAAGAATGGAGTGTCATCTTTGATTTTAAATTTACAAATATAGTTGCCGATATTACCTGAACAATCAGAAAATACCACTTCATACTCCATTAAAATTTTATACAAATCTCCTCTTTGTTGATCGGTTAACATTAGGGATTCATTAATTTTGTCTTGCATATCAGTTCAATGTGTTCCTTGATCAACATTATCGATTTTTGGTGATAATTGTGCTGTAGCTGTTAATCGCAGACACTGGCACTGCGTTGTTTGTTCCTCAGAGTGACTATTTCTCACAAACGGTGTCCAGCATCTACTGTTCCCTTTACCAAAACAAAGAAGATGTACATCAAAGTTTAAGATGACTTTAAAATCTAACAACCAATCTAAACCAAACAGTACGTCTCTATTAATATTCTCTACAATTAACAGCGTTTGACGAAATAACATATTTCCAATACTGCAGTTCACCTGAGTTTCGTATTTTACAAGTTTACTTTTTGTTCCCGTTATCCCGATTGTGTATACTCCAGTCACTGGCAATAACGATAAGTGTTGTTTATTCAGTATAGAGTTAAAAATTGCGTTTGAGGTGAGTGATGCCTTACTTCTCGAATCTATAAATATGTTAACCTCGGAATTTTCCACT
This sequence comes from Schistocerca gregaria, assembly GCF_023897955.1. Classification (NCBI taxonomy): domain Eukaryota; kingdom Metazoa; phylum Arthropoda; class Insecta; order Orthoptera; family Acrididae; genus Schistocerca; species Schistocerca gregaria. Next base: position 330,273,294 of record NC_064924.1, read on the forward strand.
GTCCCTGCTATTATAGGTTGTGGGTTATTAGTAGCTAAACTTGGTTCTTCAAGCGACAACCATTCCTTTGTGGGTATTTTGTGCATAAAGTTAACGCACTTATATGGAATATGGCCTCCTAATCTATTTCCATGACCTGGGCCCCAGCCCTGGATCCAAGTCGAACAAAGTTTTCCTCATTACTACTAATTACAGGTTGGTTACCGTAATAAGGTACTACATTCCTATTTTGTTTTTTTTTTGGTTACTTGGTACAAATTTTTTAGAAGTTACTGGATCTATATTTAAATGTGGATACTTCTTTTGATAATTACCGTTACAACTTTTCTTATTGTACTGCTGTACTTTTGCTGAGTTTGCCTCATGCGTTTTAAAATTATTCCCTCTATTCTTTTTATAGTTCAAACTTTCACTTTGGTGTAAAGTTTCGTTGCCGTCCTTATTTATTGCATCAAGTGCATCAACAAAAGACAACTACTCTTCTACCGTTTTGCAACCACTACTTAAGATGTCTTTTCTTGCATAGATGGGCAATCATCTAATTAAAATACGAACCAATCCCTCTTCTTTCATTGGCTTATGTTAAGTACTTCGCTTGTGTTAAATGCCAATCGAAATATTTCCTCATAGTACCCCAAGTATTGTTGGAATATTTTAGGTCCCATATATCTGATATCAACTTTTCTTGAGCACAGCCAGACCAGTATTTCCAGGGTGTATACGACCTGGGACAACCGGGAGATCTGGCAAAAACCTGGGAATTTTTTCATCTGAGAGAAAACTGGGAAAAACCCAGGAATTGTTTAGAATTCTGGGAAATTTTCATTGTTTTAGTTTTCAGTTAAATTTTTGTGATTTTGACTGGTAAGAACCAATTCTCTAACAAAGGATATTACTGTATCCCACTACTGCAGAATAATACTGCAGCAACAAAACATGAACGAGAGGAAAAAAGAATGAAAATAAAACTGGAGTTGTGAAGGAAATGCGCCATATACCACAACAAAACAGTGATCATACAAGCGTCTGCCAACAGCAAACTGTGTCAAAGGCTTTAGAAGACTGCAATGCTTCATATCAACAAACTGCCTCCGACGAGGGTGATGTGACAACTGTTTAAGTTCAGAAGTTTGGCTGGGCACCACTGCTTAATATTACCCCCGTTGGGAAATAATAGTAAATCTGGGGCTGATGCACAGAGCAGTCCGAGTTGTTGTGGGGAGGTGGATCAGCTCCATGTGACCTGTGTTTACGTTAAGTGATTTTGTTGTTTCCTCTTCATTTTTTGCTCTCATGTTAAATGATAACAAAATGAATTTTTGTGACTGGGACCTATCAAATGAATTAAAATACGTTTGCATAATTACGGAAGGCCAAAATATGTTACTATTTTCAGATATTATTTCCACCTTTGACAGTCAAGCTTAATCGCCTTGCAGAACAATGAAGTTATTTTTGCCAGTTTGCTAAAGAGATTTGGCTTTCATTAATCTTTTCTGCTGAGGCAATCAATTTATTTGAAACGAGTTGTTTAATTCCACACTATTGGCTAGTTTCAATTGTTCACTGCATTTCAAGTGCATGTATGGCATTATGCCATAATAAAGAACCAAACACGAGACAATACAGTACCGGTACTCCAAAAAAATTTATGTATGAGTGTGCATTTTAAGCCAAATTAGGCATTTTAGTATGGTTCACGAAATTCCGGCGCTCTTGAGGTATCCTCTGATGTCTTGTTTCTTTTATAACATAATGTAAGATCATTTAATGTTTTACACGTACAAACATGTATATGGGCTTTTTGCGACATCGTAGCTGCGCAAGCGCGGTGACACCTATTATCTGGCGCTCTGTTGCAACCACTGAAACAAACCTATTTCTAACAGGTCACGGGAAAATATTGCGAATATTGGTTTCAAAAGTGTTACATTCAAAGCAAATTTCCTTTTATGCAATATGAACTATGTGCGAGAATGTACAATGATTTTCTTAAATAACAAAGCGTTTGTCTCTGTTTTAAAAATCAACTCTTTGATGACGGCTGTTTAGAAGAAATTCGAGCCCAGAAGATAAGACATTTACATCATAATTAAAAATTTTCTGGGACATGTGTGTGATGTATCTTAAAGTGTATCATGCGCAAAAAAGATCAACATTATATGTGGAAGCTTAACTTCTCTTCCAGCTTATTAATCTTAGAGACCAATATTATGTGTGAATGCTATGTATATTAATTTAAACCATTAACTTTTCTTATTTGTGTGTTGGCACTACTTAAGAGTGATATTGCTATTGGCTGACTATATCACATGTCCTATGCTGTCATCAGCTGGTGAAATCACATGACAAGCCATGACTGGTCTACAAAAGTGCATCATAATGTAGATTTCAATGCTTTGGAAAGTGCATTATTTGATAGAATTTGAATTTACACCTTTGTAATACGAAAATACGTAACGTACATGTTGCTGCACATCAAAGGTCTTAAAAAATCGTGTCCCATCCTGAGTTTCGTATTCTAAAGTGCCGGGAAATTCTACGTCCGTATATAAAACCATAAACATTCAAAGGATTGATGAGTTTTACAGTGCTGAGGAATAAGTTAACACGGAAAAAGTGTGTTTTTACCCGGGAGGAAGTGTATTTTTAACCAGGAAAAATTTGGGGAATTTTTTTTCCTTGTCCACCTTGATTTCTCCCAAGAGGAAAAATTCTCAGTATTTACTGTACTCCATTCTAGGGCTTCCCCTAGAAGGTACCCCACAGCAAATTCGATCTTCTTAGAATCTTCCCAATTTTTTTGGTAATGCTTGGTTAAATCTATTTAAGAAATGGGTCGAATGTACGTTTCCGTACGGCTTAAATTTAGGGAATTGTCTAGATAACCCAGAATTAGCTCCCCATAGTAAATCAGCCACAGCTTCACTACTTAATACAACGTTAGGCGAAGATACCCTTTTTTCTACTTTATCTCGGATAAGCTTAATCTCTTTCCACAGGTTGCCCATACCCTTCCTGGTATCATTGAGTTCAGAAGAAGGAATAGACAATACATTCCAGGACGTTATTCTCTTGATAACTTTTCAGTCTATAATTTCCACAAAATGGTTCCTCCAAACTAATTACTTTTATAATATCAGAGTCAGCTATTTTCTCTTTGAAATTTCTTTCTACATTATCTATCCTTGTATTGACACCTGTAATTCGCGATTGAATGACTGGCATTAACTCATTCTGCTTATCCACATTCTCTTGTAAAGTATGTAACCCTTATATTATTATACTTAATACTGTACACTTTTTCAAAGGATCCTAACTTTTCAATAAGTTCAGATTCTATACTATTTGATCTCAATTTTAAGTTCCTACCTTTTTGAAAGATTTTGAAAGATGTCATTCTGTTTCTGACTTAGGTAGCAAACATATGATTTATGTGAGTAGTCAAAGAGTTTGTCAACTCATTCTTTAGATCTGCTTTTAAATTCTCTACTTTAGTACATACAGCATTGAACTCAGTCTTCAAAGCGCTAATGCCTTCCCGCAGATTGCTAAATTCTTCACTTCGAGAGTTGATCTTGGCACTAAACAAACCTAAATTTGTCATTTGAATATTTAAAGTTTCCCTCTGAGCATGTAAAGCTTCACTCTGGGTATTTAATTGAGAATTTACTAAGCTTAGTTGTTTACTTAGTCGCACTTTGTGCTTTAACTAAATTTACCAATTCAGCCCAGTCAGGCACTTCTTTGCTAATTTTCATGGCCATAGCAGGGTCTTGAATTTCCCCAACCTGTTGTATATTTTCCATACTCTTGTATGCTTTAGCTCTTGTAAGCCTTTAAATATGACAACAACATAAATAAAATTCACTCAACAGTATTTTGTTCCACTTCGTACTGAAGTTATGAAGTTTTGTTTCACGCTCATCCGGCGTAGAATTCTCATAGCATAGGTGAGCGAATGTGGAGGCAGGTCAACATAGGTGAACAGCAGCTAGTGCCGGCAGTGTCGGTTGTACATTGGTTCCTGCGTCTGTGTCCCCGCAACATGTGTGAGAGCTGTACACTTCCCGCACTGGATCTTCTTGGTTGGAGCATTCTAGGCATATTTCTACTTAGATAAATATATCAAAATCTTCTTTGCTGTTTTATCGTTGTGAATTTTACATGTCTTCACCATTTTTCATTCAAATTTTACTCCATGAGATACCTGAACATATTCCAATGTTTCAGGATAAATCCCTTGTCGTATATGTTTGGTTGCTATGGCAACACAGAAAAGCTTATTTTCTTGTTTTTGACTGAAAATATGTGTTTTTTCGGTCCTGTCATACAGATCATGACGTTCTAACTTTTTGACGACCTAAAGTGCGAGTTTGAGTCTGTGTAATACTGATTTATTTCCCCAAACCACATTCCACTTCTTTACGAGATGACTTACTTGGGGTTTGCAGCCACTCTTTTTTACTGGATACCCAGCTGTGGAAACTCTCTTGACTTCTCCATTGAATTATGCTAGGTACAGAAACGTTCAAACCTCTTTCTACTAGTGAAATAAGTAGCCATACAAACTTTGCATTTCATAAATCAACGATGTATTTGACTTTCAAGCACAATAAAAATTCTCACTTACAACGTAATATGTAACTTCATTAAGTCTCTCGTACAGTCGTATGTTAGAAACAAATTGATTTACATTCGAAAGTAAGTATGCTTAGACACCATGACTTCCAGAAAAGGAGATTGAAAAAAGTCCTGCCTCTAACAAGGCTGAGTCAAGAGTCTATATGAGAACTTTTTCAGCTGTTCTAGTTTCACACAACAATAGTCAGTGACACAATAAGTACAAAGCTGCATATTGATTCCATGGGTCTTCCGTACACACTCACAAACCATCTATGGATTTCCCGACAGGTACTTGTTAGTGCCATTTCGACTGCCGCGTCTACTTTCTTCCCGTGACTGATTTTCTACCTGCACACACAAATGTGACATGCTTTAGGTAGGATTTTACTATCCCACACTCTTATCTTGAATATTGTGTGTTTGAGATGGTAGAAGGCTGAGTAGTTCTAGAATTTACACAGAAATTCTCGAAACTTTACAGGTTGTAGTGAAATTGCTCAAATCTGTGGGTTAAATAATATCTGTTGAGACAAGTTGCAGCATGTGGACAGAAACGTGTTTGAGTCAGCTGTTTGTTCACTCATGTGTTTCTCATCTGTGTGTGCAGAGTGAATTGTAAAATGGCAGAGACAAGTCAGTTTTCTAGAAGGAGATGGCCGAATTTATCAAAGTATATAGAATCATATATGTTTGTGGAGAGTTAAAAGCAGGGAATACATAATAGGGATAAAAAGACAGCTGCTTATAATTCTGTAACTGAGAAATCCATGGAGCTGACTCTATGGCAAGTGGTACATAATAAAAATAAAATTCATTTTGAACTGTTTACCACAAAGAGGTAACCGAAGTAACGAAATTCATTTGATCTGGTGTTGGGAGATTGCTAGCTACTTTAACTCTGTACAGTCCTATGTCATAATCTAATGTGAGTTGTGAAGCGTAGACAAAAAAAAAGGGTAGGCAGGAGGGTGTGCACAATGAATAAATCAAAGAATAACTGGGAATGAACTCTATAGATGTAGCAGTCAGGGTGAACAGGCTTAGATGGTGGGGTCATGTTGCACGCATGGGAGAAGCAAGGTTACCCAAGAGACCCATGGGTTCAGCAGTAGAGGGTAGGAGGAGTCGGGATAGACCAAGGAGAAGGTACCTGGATTCGGTTAAGAATGATTTTCAAGTAATAGGCTTAACATCAGAAGAGGCACTAATGTTAGCACTGAATAGGGGATCATGGAGGAATTTTATAAGGGGCACTATGCTCCAGACTGAACGCTGAAAGGCATAATCAGTCTTAAATGATGATGATGATGATGATGGCCATATGTTCTAAAGAAGAGTGTAGTCATAATACTGTGTCAAGCTGATAATGGAAAATCTTGGAACAGTGTCTTCAGGGACATAGTTATTATTATACATCTTTTACTTTGTAATATAATATGTGGTTCATAATGAATAAGTTAGAGGTGAACTGCAAAATTCAGTACCAAAACTGGGCCGTTGGAATAATTACGCCCAGGCTGAAGTGAGAGTGGTGGTGTATTGCTGTAAAGAGTCTGCATCCGAACAAATACATTTTCCTCGAATGCCAAGGCTATATGGAAGCGACCATTTGACATGGAAAAGGATGGCAACTGTCAAAATGTACGTACTGTTGTTTGTTAGTAGGTTTGTTGTGGCCGGAAGTGTGTATTTGGCCTTTGGTGACGATGAGATCAACACCAAATAAAGTGGCATGGGATTCAGAATAGGACCATGAGAAATGTAATTGGAGAAGGTAGTATATAGAGATTCCAGGAATTTTAACAGGACAGCCTCACCACGAGTCCATATGGCAAAGATGTCATCAATATATCTAAACCACACTAGAGACTGAAGGCTTATGGATCCCACAAAAGCTCTCTCCAAGTGACCCATGAAAAGGTGAAAAGGTTGGCATAGGAAGGAGCCACTGTGGTTCCTATGGCGGTACCCCTGATACGTTTGTATGGCCGCACCTCAAAGGTGTAGTAGTTGTAAGTCAGTATAAAGTTGATCAGGGTGAGCAAGAAGGATGTCAGGCTTGAATCAGTGGGTGTTGATTGAGGAAAGATGTTAGATACACCTCATTTTTCTGAGATTGCAGATGTATTCAGATTTGCATTAATATGTAACTGATTTCCTGTCATAGTTCAGAGAGCTGTAACATAGCAATTATTAAGATTGCTGGCAGTCGCATTTCCTGAGGGGAGAGGAGATTGTCATTGCCAAAATTCCCCATACTGGGATTAATCCACCTCTGTACATTTGTTGGCTCAGCTGGAGCAGCTGCGGCAGCCTGTCTGGAGCCCCGGCCGTGCTAGCATTCAGCTGTACATCAAATCTATTTTACCTCGTACCAGTTCTAGGTGCCCAGTTAGGTTTCCTTCATATGTTAGACATTACACCCTGCAGATCATTGTTGCAGAACCTGAAGAAAATGCCAGAAGAAATATTTCCTCAAGCTGTAGGCTATTTTTGGTAGTTTAAATGTCTGGTTAATATAGAAATTCAGAGTTTTATTTGAAATCCTTTTATAGTTAGCTGGCATTTCACTGTTACAACTGACTGCTGCAGAAGCTTACAGGTTTTGCAAGAGGTTGGTTGATATTTGAAATACTTGTGTTGTGATAATTAGATAAAATTCTAGTTTTCTTCTGTCACTGTATTGCCAATAGAAATAAGACTGTGTATGACTAAAATTTCTGTATGTTCAGTTTTCAAAGTTGTATCAAAAGAAAAAAATCAGTGAAACAGTGTGATTGATCAAAGACATTCAATTTAGTGGCTGTCAAGATGATCTTGGTACAAGAGTATGTGCTGGGTTTCCCAGCATAATGGATTATGAATTATGTTGTGAACAGAAGCAGTGTTTGGCAATGCTTCAGTTACATTTTCTGTTCATTTACGTTTATTACATTGAAATTTTTTTTTTCTAGTTCCTCAAGGTTCACAAAGGTTACAGGAAAATAATTACGTTTTCCATCTCACACCACAACAAGCTACTGATGTAGCAACTTACAGAGATGTTCGCCCCAACACAAAAGTCGACTATGTTATTCAGGTATTTATCATTAGCTGTTTCGTCAGTTAAATAACTTCACTATTTTCGTGTCTTTCAAAACTTCAGTGCCTCCATTGTTTCAGGTTCAGATGAGGTTCTGTTTGTTAGAAACCTCTTGTGAACAGGATGACTTCTTCCCTCCAGGACTTTCTGTGAAGGTGAATGGACGAATGTGTCCCTTGCCTGTAAGTACCAAAGCTATTTATACATTACAAAAATGAATGGTAGAGAAAAGGAAAAAAAATTGGGATTATCAGTAAATTAATTCTAAAAAAAAGGTCTTTTTTTCCCATCGAATATTTGTTAACTAAGTGCAGTACTTCGCTGTTTCCTCTACTTGAGAAACCTTGACAGTACATCTGAAAAAGAAGTTGAAAAGTATGGTTGATGAAGTCTCTTATCATGCTCATTCACTTCATGCAAATTGTGACCAGGTATTTACAGATCTTCCACATATCTCTCTGACTAATGTCCAATATGTGCAGGGTTATGGTTCTGAGTGAATGCATATATATATACTGGTATCAAAAATTGAGTTGCTAAAAATAAATGTAGCCACCATGCAGTTAGGTAATGTAACATTTCGTTTAAACAATGGAAAGTCCAGGCTGGAATAACGACTTATTACGAAAATCATAGATTGCTATTCACCATATAGTGGAGATGTTAAATTGTACACACAACAAAGAGACTACTAAACAGGTAAGCTTTTCGCCAGAAGGCCCTCTTCTGAAATAGAATCACGCGCGCACACACACACACACACACACACACACACACACACACACACACACACACACACACGCAGCTCACACGCACTTGATGTCCGTCTCTGACTGCCAATGCCAGACTGCAAACAACTGTGCATGATGGGAGAAGCAATTTGGATGGTGGAAGTAAGGAGTAGGCAGTGATGGAGAGGGATAGCAGGATAAGGCTGGGACAGCATGAAATGCTATTTTGTGGGAGCATATGGGGAAGAAGTGAAGAGAGGGTAGGGCAGCAGGTGCAGTTGGGAGGTTGGATGGACGGCAGGAAGGAGGGGGGGGGGGGGTTCGGTTCGGTAAAGGGAAGTCCTAAGAAGACTGTGTGCGTGCTTGTGGAATAGAAGTTGATTTAGTGCTGGAGGGGGGAACAGAGAAGAGGGGAGGGGGGTGAAGGACAATAACTAAGGATGATTGAGGCCAGGAGGGTTACAGGAACAAAGGATATATTGCAGGGAGTGTTCACACCTGTGCAGTTCAGAAAAGCTGGTGTTGGTGGGAGGGATTCAGATGGCACAGGCAGTAAAGCAGTCAGTAAAATGAAGAACATTGTATTGGGCAGCTTGCTCTGCAACTGGGTGATCCAGCTGTTCCAGTTTGTCGGTGACCATTCAGGTGGACGGACTTCCTGTTGGTTGTAATGCCCACGTAGAATGCAGTTTGTCTTAGCTTGACACGTCGAGTTTCACAGGTAGCCCTACCTGTGATGGGAAAGGGGACGGTTGTGACCAGATTGGAGTTGGTGGGGGGATGGAGGATTTATGGAACAGGTCTTGCATCTAGGTATATTACAGGGATAAGTGCCATGAGGGAATGGTTGGAAGCAGAGATATATAGGGATGGACAAGGATATTGTGTGGATTCAGTGGGTGGTGGAGTACCACTGTGGGAGGAGTGGGGAGGATAGTGGGTAGGACATTCTGAACATTCCTCATGTCAGGGCATGATGAGAGTTAGTCGAAACACTGGTGGAGGATGTGATTTAGTTGCTTCAGTCATGGAGTGTACGGAGTCATGAATGCTCCTGTGTGGCTGATGGTGGGACTTCAGGAGGTGGTGGGTGGTTGGAGAGATAAAGCACAGAAGATATGTTTCTGTACAAGGCTGGGAGTGTAATTGTGGTCTGTGAAGGCCTCATTGAGACCCTTGGTATACTTAGAGAGGGATTGCACGTCACTACAGATGCAACCACCAAGTCCTTCTGCCAGCTATCAGATTTATCCACTTATAAACTCTTCCACTGTGACCCCACTCCAGAAATCCAGCAGGATATATAGTCTCTCCTTAAATCCTTAGGCCCATCCTAGGACCTCTGTGCAAATTTATATTAAAAAAGTATAATTAATTAAACATTGATTTTTCTGACTTTTATCATTTTGATTCCTTATCGATTTTTTAAGGGAATACACTTTTAACTTACATAGAGTCCTGTATAATTAGTTCTCATTCTTGACCATGTGCATAATATTGCTTCTTAATCGGACTTCCTCTTCAGATGCAGGCAGCTAGTGACATGACGTTAGCATAATGCGCAGAAGGAAAAAGAAAACTTTTGTGGTTTTGCGCTAATAAGAATCCTCATACTTCATATTTTTATAAAAAATATTATTCAGATAATATAATGATTACTACACACTAATCACAAGACTACGTCTTCTTGTCACGAGAACTAATGACAGAGTCTTTCTAATAATTGTCACAAAAAAAAAAAGTTTCCATCATTTGTCTTTCGCCTTCCGGTGTAGCAAAATATCTCTTTGCCGACGGTTACAGTGGCTGCGCTAGTGTTTATCATAGTGTGTTGGTGCTTTTCCTTTATGTTTCTATACACCTCTCCCCAGAGCCTATCTATCTCCTTTCCCGTACCACTACGCACACTCCTGCCTTCTACATGCTTCCTAAAGTGTATAAACCCGCCCCCACTGAAATTATCTCTGCTCGTAGACAAACACCTGTAGCCCATCACCTGCAACCTACCCTCCAGTATAGAAGATACCAATCATTTCTTCCACTAACTCCTCACAGTTCCTGTTTCTTTACCATACAGTGTCCTGCTAATCACTGCTGATGCTACTTCCCATTACACTAACATCCCTAATGCCCACGGCCTAGCCACTATTGAACACTACCTTTCCCAATCCCCAACGGAATCCAAACCTGCAAGCTCCTTGGTCACCGTGATGAACTACATCATCACCCATAATTACTTCTCCTTTTAAGGCATCATCTAGAAACAAATCTGGGATATGGCAATGGGCACCCACGTAGTGTTGTCCTATGCCAACCTGCACATGGGCCATCTATAGCACAGGTTCTCAAATTGTGAGACGTGATCCCAACGAGGGGGGTCGGGGGGAAGGAATGGTATTCAAGTGGGGTGCATTTTGTTAGAGGAAAAAATGTGTTCTTACTAACAAACAATTAGGTTTATCTTTTCTCGAACAAACGACATGCCACTGATCTGTTTTGAATTTCTCCTGGCATCAGTGTTAATGCCAGATGTGGTTGACGACAATGAAATCCCTGTCACATTTTTAGCATTGTTTGAAATGATTGGTTGAGCTGCGTGACTTCCTTCAATGCCACCTAGGAATGAAGCCTACACACGAGCTGAGTAGACTTTGTTCCTAGGTGGCATTGCTTCCTTGGATAGTCAGCGGAATATCCTTTGACACCTGCACCATTACTGTTCCTGTAACTATCCCGTGCAGTGCAAGGTTTGACTCGTGTATCTCAACGCATCCTCATAGTGATGACTAAATTGGAGTCCTATAATTATAGACTTTGTGAGGAAGACTTAACTGCAGTATGAAGCAATTCCCCATTAGTGACGAACATCAAGACAGCAGTGGTCTGTCAACTGGCAGAGTGAAGGAGATACTCTGAAGACGAAAACGATGAAGCACAATGAGAACCATTTATTGTTGTTGTTGTTGTTGTTGTTGTTGTTGCTGTGGTCTTCAGTCCTGAGACTGGCTTCATGCAGCTCTCCATGCTACTCTATCCTGTGCAAGCTTCTTCATCTCCCAGTACTTACTGCCACCTACATCCTTCTGAATCTGCTTAGTGTATTCATCTCTTGGTCTCCCTCTACGATTTTTACCCTCCACGTTGCTCTCCAATGCTAAATCTGTGGTCCCTTGATGCCTCAGAACATGTCCTACCAACCGGTCCCTTCTTCTTGTCAAGTTGTGCCACAAACTCCTCCCCAATTCTATTCAATACCTCCTCATTGGTTGTGCGATCTACCCATCTAATCTTCAGCATTCTTCACTGAGTTCTTTATAGCTAGGCTTCACAAAAACTACAATCAGTGGTGAAGAACGTCCGCAGTGTGTAGTTTAACAATTTTAGCTGGTGACAGCATGAAACCTAACAAGTTAGAGAGACATCTTGAAACCAAACATCCTGAATTAATGGGAAATCCAAGAGATTTATTTGTCAGGAAACTAAATGTTTTATCATCTACCCAGAAGAACTTTTCTAGAACGACGAATGTGATGTTGTAAGGCCCTTTTATCCTCTTGCCAGATTTCTCATAGAAATGCTAAATACAAGAAACCACACACAGTTCCAGAAACTCTGATTTTACCAGCAGCGATTGATGTAGGATCAACAATGTTCGGCAACTCATTTGCTCAGCAGTTGAAAAGTATTCCTGTCTAATGACACAGTGCATAGAAGAATTTTAGACATATCTGATGATTTACTCAAGCAGTTAACTGACAAATTGTGCAACAAATATTTTACACTTCAAGTGGACAAAGCAACTGACATTCATTCATAAAGATGCTCATTTGGTAGCTTATGTTAGTTTTGTTGATGAATTTAACATTCAAGAGGAATTTGTTTTCTGTGAGACAATACTGAAAACAGCTACAGCTGAAAGCTTTTGTGACATGCTCAATACTTTTCTCAATCAAAATGGTATTTGATGCAATAGATGCAGTGGAGTATGCACATGTGGAGCTCGCTCAATGTCTGGAATTTTTGGTGGATTGCAAGCAAAAGTTAAAGCTGTAGCTGCTGATGCTGTATGGATTCACTGCATGATACATCAGGAGGCTCCGGCCGCTAAAGAACTTATTCCACCCCTTCATGAAGTTCTGCAAACAGTTGATATTATTGAGGCAAAATCTATAAATTCGGGGCTTTTTTAAGTGCTATATCAGGAGATGGGTGATGAACACGCTAGTTGCTCTTTTTTTAGTAATGCTCAATGGCTTTCAAGGGGTGAAGTATTGAAAAGAATATTTCAACTGAGGAATGAGTTATTCTGTTTTTTAAAGGATAGAGTCACTCTTTGGCAGACTGTTCCAACAACAGAGATTTTTGATTTAAAACAGCGTGAGAAACTAAATATTCGTAACACTTCTCTTCAAAGTAATTGGGCAACTGTTATTTTGGAACGAAAAGGTAAAGGTGTTCATAAAGAAATAGGAGCTGTGGCAAAACGGAATGGAGAGTGACATACTAGATATGCTCCCTACAATAGTGTCGCTGTTAGAGGATACAGATAATCCGATACTTCAAATGGCTATAAAAGCTTGCTTTCTTCATCATCTTGCAACATTAGAAGTTTACTTTGAGAAATATTTCAGCAATGATTTTGATAAATTTAATTGGATTAAAAATCCATTCATAAATTCTCCTGGACCATCATTTATAAATATAGAACAACAAGAACAACTTATTGAATCCACTTGTGATACTTTACTGAAAAGTAAATTTAATGAAGTGCCTTCGTTGGAGTTATGAATATGTATTAGTAAGGACTTTACAGCGCTTAGCCATAAAGCAGTGAAGATCCTGATTCCTTTTGCAACAACATAGTTGTGCAAGACTGGATTTTCAGCTTTGTTAACTGTGAAGTCAAACTACCGTTCAAAGCTAAATGTAAACAAAGAACTTTTGAGTGGCTCTTTCTGCTGTTCCTCCATGTCTTGAGGAACATTGTTCTCCAAAGTAAGCTCATCGATCACACTGTACTTTTTAATTTAAATTTTTATTGCTCTTGTAGTTCTCGTTTCCTGAATTGTAAATAATGTTCTTGAATAAATGAAAACATGCTAAAAGACAAAAAAATTGTTCCATATTTTTGTTACAATAAGTCATGTTATTTTTTGTTTCTGCTGTGTAAAATACTTTTAAATCCAGTTTGGCAAATATAATAAGGGAAAATATAAAATATGACTACTTTTATTAATAACAATAGGCTGGGGTGCTGATACTATTTTTCCAAGTGAAAGGGGGGGGGGGGGGGGGAAGGTGTAAAAAAAGTTTGAGACCCACTGATCTAGAGAAATCATTCCTAACCATCCAGAATCCCAACCCCCCCCCCCCCCCCAGTAGTATCCAGTAATCATGCACCTTAGCTTGTGTACTCTGGTGAGAGCTTATCAGAAGATTCTCCCAAGAAAAAAGGCAGAGAACATGCTGTTGTAATTAGTTACAGTACAACATGACCTGTAGACTGAATACAACTAGATTTCACTGATGCATTAACAACTTGTACACAATATTTAAGTAACATTCAGAAGGAACCATATCTCTCTCTCTCTCTCTCTCACACACACACACACACACACACACACACACACACACACACACACACACACACACACACACACACACACACGCCGCATGCATGACCTTTTGAAAGTATGCGCATGCATCACTGCAGTCCTCCTTTCTTATGGAGATTCAAAGACATCTGTCCTCATCTGCTGACCTCTGGGTAGGATGCCGATGCCATGCTGCAACGGGAGCGTATGGCCTGAAGTACTTTGGACATGGACACTTTCTGCACCAACCTTCCCATGTCAAACCATACAGCAGCACTGGCGATGCCAGGGAGGCTGCATGGGTTGATGTCCAAGTGGACTACGCAGGTGGTGTAGCAGTGTCTTCAGCTTGTGCCCATGGAGTAGCTCCACTGGGCTGTTCTTGCCGAAAGGCATGCAATGGTATGAGGAAGAAACTGATCTAAGACAACATCAAATGAAGAGTTGGCAACATACTTTTTCATCTGAGTTTTGAACGTTGGGACTAGGTGTTCCGTCTGGGCCACCTCACCATCAGATTGTGGATGCAAACCCTTATGATGAAAATTATCGACTAATCTCGGACGCTAACGTCATGGGCCAGCCTTTGAGTGAAAAAATTTTGGACGACGCTGTGATGGTGGCAGTTGTGGGGTGAAAACGCAATGAACGACATAGGGAAAGCTATAATGTGCATCAACAACCAACAGCCAGTAAACGCTGAGAAAAGGGCCATCAAAATCCTCGTGTATAAGGTCTCATGCATGCAATAGCATGAGCCACTTCAGTGATGACACCCGTGAGTGGGGGGGGGGGGGGGGGGGGGTCTGCTTGGTATGGCATACACTGAACAGGAGGCAGCTAGGTGGGTAACGTCACAGTCCAAGCCGAGCCAAAACCCGTATTTACAGGCCATTCACTTTTGTGAATGATAAACCCCAGTGATCTGGCTGTAATAAATGGAGAATCTCTGAACGAAGTGCAGAAGGGATCATTACCTGAGGGGTCTTGTGATCTGTGTCTAAAAGCAGAGCACGATCCACAATAGAGTATCAGTGTCAAAAGATGTAATAATTACAGAGGGGGTCGGATGCACGAGAAGGTGGTGAATTCGGCCACCCATGTTGTACGAATGTTATGACCCTCATCAAAATGGGATTTGAAGCTACAGCCTTTGCAGTCCATGTGCTAGTTACAGGAAATCTGCTCTGTGGTGACATCAATGTGGAAACAAAGCAATTCCTCCTGATCAAATCCTGGGTCTGGATTGGCCGGCAGGCGGGACAAAGCATCTGCATTTGCATGTTCAGTCATAGGGCTGAAATAAATCTCATGGTTGTAGCATGAAAGGAAAAGAGCCCAACGTCGAATGCAGTGTGCCGCTTTATTTGGTAATGAAGCAGAAGGACTGAATAAGGAAACCAGTGATTCGAGATCGGCGACCGGATGGAATTCAGTACCATAAAGAAAACCACGGAATTTCTGCACAAGGGAAAAGCTTCCTTTTCTAACTGAGAGTACCTAGTTATAGCAGGAACCAGCTTCGTTGAGGCAAAAGCAACAGGTCGTGCAGAGCCATCGAGATATCTATGAGCCAGTACCACCTCCAACCAGTGCTGAGAAGTATCAGTCGCAAGCACCAAGTGGAAGCCTGGTTGGTAAGTCACTAAGCAGAGCACAGACTGCACTGTGATCGTAAGAGTGGAAAACACGGTTTCACAAGCCGGCAACCAGTGAAACTGAGACCCTTTGCACAGCAAACTATAAAATTATACCCAAATAAAAAAAAAGGCTCATTTTTCACTGCAATAGTGACAATCCAGTGCCTTACTTATTTGTTTAAGAATGTAAAGTCTTACATTAACTTGTTTTTCTGGAATATTAGGTACCGCATTTACTCAAATCTAAGCCGCTTTTTTTCCGGTTTTTGTAATCCAAAAAACCGCCTGCGGCTTAGAATCGAGAGCAAAGTAAGCGGAACTTCTGAAAAATTTGGTAGGTGCCGCGACAACTAACTTCTGCCGTCGAATATATGTAGTGCTGCACAGGCGTGCTTTGCAGGCACAAAGATAAATACTTTCCCCAAAACCTCTCTGCGACAGTAAAAAAAAAGGGGGGGTTGGGGGGGGGGAGACGACCTTTCTTCTCCGCCCCAACTTTCGACCACTGCGTTTTATACTATCCAATGAAGTAAATACAGATTCCGTATTGTTCATCTTCGAATGTAGCAGCATTTCAATGTACTACGAAAATCCGACTGGCAAGACTGTTAGGGATGTTTGTCAATATGCTTAACTCTACGTTCTGAATTTTTTCACCTGTGAGAAGAGATGGTTGCCAATAGGAACTTTTATGAATTGTGAATCACATGCAGTGTTCTCTTCGACATAAGAATAATACGAATATAAACATTTTACCTTGTATTCTTTTGTGTTTGCTGCTATCTCATTTAAATCCTGTCTGCCTAATAAACTACGAAACTAGGGTGAGACAGCAGCAAATGAGGAAGAACATACATATCATGTCATGTTTATATTCGTATTATTCTTGTGCCTAACAGTGATACAGTCAGAAATGAAGCACGGCAATTGACTAGATTTTTAAATCTAAGATGACTCTAATTTCTGTGCAGAATGTAATGTACTAATGAGGTGCCTGCAAAGATTTTCATACCGAGAAAATTTTTCGCTAAACTCTCGTTCAGAACATCTTCTATCATAAGCAGTCTATTATTTGGTTCTTGTTGATCATTATCAAAGAAAGCAGCAGTGTAAGTAACAACAAATAGCACTCTCTTGCAATTGTTTTGCTAATGAGATGATTCCTCTCTCTCTCTCTCTCTCTCTCTCTCTCTCTCTCTCTCTCTCTCTCTCTCTCTCTGTTTTTTTTTTTTTTAAGCGGCGGTAGCGCGCACAAAAGCAAGCCATGCCGCGAGCGGGGACAGGCCGTAAACACTGATTATCAGAATGCGACAAACAGTTCATGACACGGTACAGTAATGCATTTTCAGCTTAAGAGTGATGTAAACACTTACAACAAACAGATCGGCACTTACCAGATCAAAGCAAAATAAGCAATCAATTCAAACCAGATGAAGCACAAGAAAAATGAAAGGTACCCGTATAAATACGGACGGAGAGCATGGCGCATAGCAATGGCTACCTAGTAAAGCTTGCTTGCTAAGCTTAAGACTCGAACCTACTGTAGCTGTATTGTCATTCATTCAACCTAAATTGTGTCTCATATTACAATGGACCAACCTTGTTTCGATTTGGTGGTGCGGCCTAAATCTTTTCTCTCCCCTTGAATTTCGAGTCTCAAATTTCAGGTGCGGCTTAGATTCGGGAAAATTATTATTATTATTATTATTATTTCATTGAGATCGAGTCTCATTTTTCAGGTGTGGCTTAGATTCGAGTGCGGTCTAGATTCGAGTAAATATGGTATGTTCTAAAGATCGAATGTGGATTTTATGATACATCTGGTAGCAATATGGCGTCTATTGTAGTGCCCTATGGCTCCTCTGTGGGGTCACGAAACACAAATCATAAGATATTTGGAGAGATCACGCTCAGTATATCCAACAAGCAATCCATCATATTGTCTATTTTCAAATTCAGCAACAATTCTATTATTGCCCCAAATGTGTGCACCATGTGTATAACTTGGCCAACAGGTTACCACATTCAGAATTTTCGCATTGGCATCATAGCTGATTTTGTATTGATAGAGAAGAAATTCTTGTGATTTCCATGTATTTTTGGTTGTGCTACAGAAGGACAAAGTATGGGTCTATCTACACAATCAGTGGCCCCTGTGACATGTGAGAATCCACCAGTTCGGTAGAATTCCCTTTTGTTCCTTGATATATCTTCTGTGTTCTATGGCTTGGATGCATACAGTGGCTTTAAGGCAATTAAACTGTTTATCACACTGTTGAAAGCTCTTCCAGCAGTAGTACGATGGATGTTAATGAGGTGCCCTGCTAGTACCAGTGCGAAAGATCCGTAGTCCACGAAGAAATTGCAGCCTACAGTGTGTTTAAAATTAGTTGCAACTTTTACAGCTCTGTGGAGGAATGTGTAGTTGCCAGTGTATTCTGAGCGCATCAGCAGGTGATGATAACACCTGGCCTACTCGGCACGGAACTTGTCAGGCTCGCTCGCCTGCATGAGCAGCAAGTCGAGCAAGTTGGCCAAACTGTGCTCTTTCTCAAACAGTTTTAAAGGAACTGCTCGCTAATAAATAATTCTCGCACATCTTGTAGCTTGCTTTGTCAGCCTCATGATGAACTGCCTATCATATCGCCAGTGGCCCATAGTTGTGATATTTCCTTATTATATAAAGTACTGCAAGAAATCCTTAAAGTTTGCAATGGAAAAATGTGTTGCTATGAATTTGTTTTTGGTGCTTGTTATGTCAAAAAACTGGGAAGAATATCACTGTGTGTCTCCATTCTCAAGAAAATGGAATGAACCTAAAGAGCGCTGTCATAAATGCAAGTGCCAGTGAAAAAGCCAAAATGAAATGTTCACAAATCCCTTATATGTCGTAAATGGTCTCCGGATATCGAAACAAGATTTTCGATAGAATGCAAAGAGGAGAGTATTTGCCATGGGATTAATATGTGAGACTTACACATATGCCGCAATATTCTAGGAACCACAGATTTTTTCAGTGAAATAACGTAATTTTCAAGGAATAGCATTAGCTGGCGAAACGAGAATAGCTGTGGGTAAGTGAAGATGTTACATGTTAATGTTTATTCTGTATATGGGCTTCTTCATAAACTGTTGACCTGTATTGCCTTAAATTGCTAGTCTAATATTATACTGTTTCAAGATTCTGTCGCAATTTATTTTTCTACTGCAGTAGAATGTTGGTGACACTCTGCTGTGTTTTGGCAAAAGATGCCGTTTTTAACATGACAAGAGAAGTTACTTGTAACTAAAAACTTGGCACAGTCCTTCATGAATCCCTCTCTTCAACTGCCTTCTTGCTGTGATACTAGCCCTGTGGTATAATATTTGCAATGGCTTTGTTTGTCAGCATTTCAACTTCACTGAGCGTAAATTTCTTGTTGGTTTGTGCCGCATTAGTTTTCACCTAGCCCCATATAGAGTTGTTGGATTTAAATGAGCATGATTTGGAGGGATCCTGATTAAAGTGTATACCCTTCACCGTTATTTAGCTTGTCGACCTGTTAGTGTGGAGTGTTTGGCTTGTACAGCATTGTAAGTTCTTATCCAATGGATCATTTCTTTCTACTAAGAGCAAAATATCTGCTTTATCCGTCAGAACAGAGTGGCTTGTGCATTATCCATTACTGTTGTCGAATTCGGAGTGATATTTTGCAACAGAACATTATCCTCACAGTCAGTGAATGTGTCCTTAGATGACAATGTTTAATGCAAACCTTGTGTTCAGATGTTCTGCACTGTTGTCATTAATCCAACACCAACACAGAACACTTGTTCATAATACCTAACAGCTACAGAGCACCTCAGTGCCAGAAAATACCACTTTACAATGAGAGCTGATGAATGCAGATATGAATCTAACATGTGACACCACTTGGTACTGTTTATTCACAGTGTGGCAACAGAAGTGCTTTACCAGCTGATCTGCAGGCTGCATGGTAGGGAAAGCCAGCTTGCCTTTGGAGTTACGTGGGCAACAGTGTCACATCCATTCCTGTGTGCCAAATGTCAAAAGCCTCAACTAATTTCAAATGCACTATAGGAGATAAAGTATAATTCAGTAGCGGCTCCAACTTACCAAGAAGCAGCTCATAGGATTCCTTAAGAAACCCAAACTGCACTTTGAAATCATCATCTGTATACATCACAGATGGTTCTTTTTCTCCATTAAAACAGTCATTCTTCCTCCATCTCCATATATTTTTTTGTTGTCCAGGTAATACAAAGAATTTGATATTATAACATGCAGAAACCAGAAAACACATTTTACTATCTAACTTCACTCTTACTACTGCTTAGGAGTAAATTTTGGTCTCATTCTTAAATTACTAACATAGGAATGTACTCTATGATGGTTCTCTCCTAAAGTTAACACAGTAAATAAATTTGCTTCAGAAGTAAATGAAAAATTCGCTATTGTAGTAATTTGCTCCTTTAGTTTAATACTGTCGACTGGAAGTAGCCGATCCCTTGTCTCTTAGTAACTTACTACTTCAGTTTCACTTACTCTTGGCCACTGCTCAACACCGTTAGTGGCACTTGGTGTGTACTATTTTTACTGTTGAGTTGTTTACTACCCTGAATTTTTTAGATTTAACAAAAAAAATTATACCCTAGACTGCATTATTAAATTCATATTTTACAGAATTTTGTTGGATCTCTACAACTGCATTTCTAATATTTTCTGGGTCTCATGAACAAATACATCGAGTTTGGTCTCACACGATCGCTGTTTCCGGAATCCATGTTGATTCCTACAGAGTAGATTTTGGGTTTCCAAAAACGACGTGATACTCGAGCAAAAAAATCATGTTCTAAAATTCTACAACAGATCAACGTCTGAGATATAGGTCTATAGTTTCGCGCATCTGCTCGACGACCCTTCTTGAAGACTGGGACTACCTGTGATCTTTTCCAATCATTTGGAACCTTCCGTTCCTCTAGAGATTTGCGGTACACAGCTGTTAGAAGGGGGGCAAGTTCTTTCGCGTACTCTGTGTAGAATCGAATTGGTATCCCGTCAGGTCCAATGGACTTTCCTCTGTTGAGTGATTCCAGTTGCTTTTCTATTCCTTGGACACTTATTTCGATGTCAGCCATTTTTTCGTTCGTGCGAGGATTTAGAGAAGGAACTGCAGTGCGGTCTTCCTCTGTGAAACAGCTTTGGAAAAAGGTGTTTAGTATTTCAGCTTTATACGTGTCATCCTCTGTTTCAATGCCATCATCATCCCGGAGAGCCTGGATATGCTGTTTCGAGCCACTTACTGATTTAATGTAAGACCAGAACTTCCTAGGATTTTCTATCTAGTCGGTACATAGAATTATACTTTCGAATTCACTGAACGCTTCACGCATAGCCCTCCTTACGCTAACTTTTACATCGTTTAGCTTCTGTTTGTCTGAGAGGTTTTGGTTGTATTTAAACTTGCAGTGAAGCTCTCTTTGCTTTTGCAGTAGTTTCCTAACTTTGTTGTTGAACCACGGTGGGTTTTTCCTGTCCCTCACAGTTTTACCCGGCACGTACCTGTCTAAAACGCATTTTACAATTGCCTTAAACTTTTTCCATAAACACTCAACATTGTCAGTGTTGGAACACAAATTTTCGTTTTGATCTGTTAGGTAGTCTGAAATCTGCTTTCTATTACTCTTGCTAAACAGATAAACCTTCCTCCCTTTTTTTATATTCCTATTTACTTCCATATTCAGGGATGCTGCAACAGCCTTATGGTCACTGATTCTCTGTTCTGCACTTACAGAGTCTAAAAGTTCGGGCCTGTTTGTTATCAGTAGGTCCAAGATGTTATCTCCACGAATCAGTTCTCTGTTTAATTGCTCGAGGTAATTTTCGGATAGTGCACTGAGTATAATGTCACTGGATGCCCTGTCCCTACCACCCGTCCTAAATATCTGAGTGTCCCAGTCTATATCTGGTAAATTGAAATCTCCACCTAAGACTATAATATGCTGAGAAAATTTATGTGCAATGTATTCCAAATTTTCTCTCAGTTGTCTCCCCTTCTTCAGGTCAGAGCTCTGAAGATGCTGTTTTACGGGGACTAGGTCATCAACCTTGTATTGAGGTTTGATAGCATCTCGTTATGTCTACTTACTCGTTGTTGTGCCCTTTCAACTAAGTTCTTAGAAACTATTGTTTGATTAAGTTGGTAATCAACAGTTGGTTGTTCCGGCCACGTAACACATATAATAATGGGTTCTCCCATAAAGGGTTTACCTATTACTTCCAAAGTTGTTAATCCAGTTTATAAATGTGATAATTCATTTAAAATAAGTTCAGAGTCTTTAACCTTTGTTGCCCATGACATACGAGGGCTGCTATATATATTTCTGGCCTAATAATGAAAATACGAATATTTATCAACGAAAATGGTTTATTGTTTTTCAAAATATTCTCCATCAAGATTTATACACTTTTGCATGCGCTCAAACCAATTTTCGAAGCACTTTTTCCACTCCGATTGAGACACCTCCAAAACATGGTTTTTGAATGCTGCAACAGCATCTTCTGGCGACGAAAATCGTTGACCACGCATTTTTTTTTCTTGATGTGTGGGAATAAAAAGAAGTCATTGGGTGCCAAGTCAGGGCTGTACGGCGGATGACCCATCACTTCGACGTTTTGGCCGGTCAAAAAGGCGCTGGTTTGAGCCGATGTGTGACAGCTCGCATTGTCATGGTGCACAATGATTCGTCTTCTCTTGTTCATTTTTCGAATTTCTCCGAAGACTTCAGGCAAACAAATGGTGGTGTACCACTCAGAATTGACCGTCCTACGTTGCTCAAGCGGAACAGTCGCCACATGAGCAGTTTTGCCGAAGAAACAGGCGACCATTTGCTTCGAAGTGCTTCTTCCACGAACAACTTTCGTTGGCTTTGGCTCGTCTTGGAAGACCCACACGGTCGATTGCTGTTTTGTTTCGGGCTCATACGCATAGATCCATGATTCGTCACCTGTGACGATCTTATAAACGTCTTTTGAAGCACCGCGATCGTATTTTTTCAGCATTTCTTTACACCAATCCACACGAGCTTTCTTTTGAGCGATTGTCAAATTGTGCGGGATCCAACGAGAACAAACCTTTTTTACGGCCAGGTGTTCATGCAATATCAAATGTATGCTGGTGGGAGAAATGCCTAGGCATGCCTCTATCTCACGGTATGTCACATGACGGTCTTGCATTATCAGTTCACGTACGGCATCGATGTTTTCTGGCACAACGGCTGTTTTTGGACGACCTTCAAGGAATTCGTCTTTGAGCGAGCGTCGGCCACGATTGAATTCGTTGTACCAGTTTTTCACAGTGCTATAGGATGGTGCCTCGTCGCCATACAAAGATTTAAGTTCATCGATGCGCTCTTGTCGTGATAATCCACGTCGAAAGTTGTGAAAAATGATCGCACGAAAATGTTCACGAGTTAATTCCATTTTTGTGCCAAATTGATTTCTTCAAGTCCCTGTAAAAGAAAAAAAATTATCATAAGTCAAAAAGTTCTGAGTACATTTATGCTAAAAAATGTCAAACTTTCCAATGGAAATGTCAGATTGCACCTGGCAACACTTAGTGTTGCCTAGGCCAGAAATATATATAGCAGCCCTCGTATTTTTCATAGCAGTAGGTGCGGCATAATTTCCCAATTTCTATCATATCCCTTTCACATGGGTTAGTAGACGGATTATAGTTGGAGATTAATACTTGAAGAATATCTTCCCAAGCTAGAAATTCTTTAAAATCGTTACTAACAAACTGAGGTCCATTATCGGTGAGAAACTGTTTTGGTTTGCCTACCTCCAGAAAGTATTGTTGCAGACAGTGAATCATGGTTGGTGTATTTGCTTTCTTAATAGGATACCGTTTAACATACTTGGACCAACACTATGAAGACAAAAATGTATGACACTCCTTCCTTTCATTTTGGAATTGTTCCAAAGAACTGTGCTGCTGTAAGATTATGGTAATGCCTAGGAATGATTGGATACATTTTGTATTTAACATGAGTGTACTCTGTTTTACCTTTTGACAGGTTTCACAAGTCCTAATTAAAGATGCTACCTTCTGCACTAGCTTCTTAAAATAATAGAACTTCTTCATATGAGCTATACATTTCTTTATTCCCGAGTGTACTGTCCCTCCAAAATAAACTGTGACATATATTTTTCCACCTCTCTACTTAATGAAGAGGTAAGGAATTCTTGTTACACATAGCATATATTTCCGTAAAGTAGGTATCATGATGGATGTTCTTGGTTATTATTCAAGCCATATCTTGTATCCTGTTCTGTGGATATTCTACTGTCAAAAAATTAATCGCAAAAATTATGCCGGTCCCTTCCATACGTTTTAACTCTTTCATGTCTACAGATAACCTAGACAAAGCACCAGGTACAATATTTTCCGAACCTTTTATATACTGTATTTTAATGTCATATTCCTGTATCAACAACATCCACCACATTAGTCTATTGTGTAATAATTGACTACTCATTGAAAAGGATAGAGCTTGGCGATCCGTATATATATGTACTGGGTGATCAAAAAGTCAGTATACATTTGAAAACTTCATAAACCACGGAATAATGTAGATAGAGAGGTAAAAATTGACACAGGTGCTTGGAATGACATGGGGTTTTATTTTTTTTTATTTTTTTTTTGGGGGGGGGGGGGGGGAGTCACAAAATGTCAGAGAGATGGCGCTGGACAGCAAAACGTCCGTGATGGCTGAGAGGTACACCGGTATGTTACAGAATTGCATCATCCCCAGCCTGGCTGATAAACACCTGCTGGAACGTACAATGTTTGTGCAGAACGGCGCTCCACCCCATATTGCTAGACATGTGAAAGATTTCTTGCATGTGTCGTTTGGTTATGATCATGTGCTCAGCCGCCACTTTTGTCATGCTTGGGCTCCCAGGTCCCCAGACCTCAGTCCATGCGATTATTGGCTTTGAGGTTACCTGAAGTCGCAAGTGTATCGTGATCGACCGACATCTCTAGGGATACTGAAAGACAACATCCAACACCAATGCCTCACCATAACTCCGGACATGCTTTACAGTGCTGTTCACAACGTTATGCCTCGACTACAGCTATTGTTGAGGAATGATGGTGGACATATTGAGCATTTCATGTAAAGAACATCATCTTTGCTTTATGATGCGCCATCTGTCAGACATTTTTTGGGCTTTTTTATTTTTTTGGTTCTAATAAAACCCGATGTCATTCCAAGCAAGTGTGTCAATTTGTACATTCTACATTATTCTGTGATTTATTCAGTTTTCAAATTTATACTGACTTTTTGATTGCCCAGTATTTCTGACCCCTCAAACTAGTGTTTGGAATTTTTGGATACCCCATACTATTGCTAATAGTTCCTTTTCTGTGGCTGTATAGTTTAATTCATGTTTGTCGAGACTCTGGCTAGCAAGAGCTATAGATCTGTGATTTGTACTTTCCAGACCCCACTCTTCTTGGAAAAGTTTTGCTGCTAAACCATAGATGGATGCCTCTGTTGAAATTTTAAATGGCTCTTCCATAACCAGGTGCTGTAATATGGGTGATTCAGCCAGTGCTCTTTTTACAATTTCAAACACATCATTGGCCTTTTGATCCCAAACCCACGGTATTCCCTTCCTTAATAAACGTAAAAGTCTTAGGTCGTTCAGCTCTGTATATATCGTCTATAGTACCTGGCCATTCCAATAAATCCCTTCAATTGTCTTTTATTTCTAGGGGGTGGACACTCCTTAATCGCCTTTACATGTTCTGTATCTGATCTAATTCCTTGCACTCCTACGATATTCCCTAAAAACTTAAACTCTTGCCTCGCAAAGTGCAATTTAGACAATTTTACTGTAATACCTTTTCTTTAAACCTTGTCAGAGTTTTGCTCAAGATCGGGCAATCCTCTTCCTAGGTAGATGAGAAAACGAGTATGTTATCTATAAGTATTATTAAATCCTTTATCGATTCTCTTCCTAACGCGTCGTCCAGTGCCCGTATAAACATGGATACTAAGATATTTAGCCCGAATGGCAACACATTAAAATGATAAGATTTCCCATCAAATAGAAATGCTGTATATTTCTTTGATTCGTGATGTAACCGAATTTGCCAATATCCATCGATGTTAATGGGTCTGTCTCGTTCCGTCTCCATATGCTTATTCAAAGTACGCGCGTCTAGTACCAACTGCAGACCTCATGCAGCCTTTTTTACTACTACCAAGGGGTTATTCATGATGCTAGTGCCACGTTCTATTATGTTATTGTTAGTCATTTTGTCAATTTTTTTGCTTAACTGCTTCTTTTAAACTTACTGGTATTGGATAAGGCTTACAGAAAAACGGAGTACTATCTTTGATTTTAAATTTACATACATAGTCACTAATACTACCCAGATGATCAGAAAATACCATTTCATATTTCAATAGAATTTTAGATAAATCTAATTTTGTTGACTGGTTAATATTGGCGATGAGTTTATTTTGTTTTGTATGTCGGTATGGTGTGATACGTGACTTATGTTGTCAATCGCTGGTGACAGTCTTGCTGTAGCAGTTACTCAGACATTGACCCTCATGTGTTTGTTTACTAATATAGCGGTCCGTCACAAACTTTACACAATATTTGTAGTCACCTTTTCCAAAATAAAGAAGATTCTCCTCAAAATTCAATATTATGATAAATTCTGATAGCCAGTCTAGGCCAAATAACACATCCCTATTGAAATTTTCTATTACTAAGAGTGTCTGACGAAATGGGATATTCCCAATGTTGAAGTTCACCTGGGCCTTGTATTTTACAACTTTGCTCTTTGTTCCAGTAATACCGACTATGTACACTACTGTTACTGGTAATACCAGTAAGTGATATTTCGTTTGTAATGTGTTAAAGAAAATACTAGAAATAAGTGACACTTAATTCCCGGAATCTATAAATATGTTAACTTCAAAATCCTCTGCTTTTGCTATTATTATTGGTTGTGGATTAATGGCAGTTAAGCGCGGTTCTTCCAGTAACCACTATTCTTTTGTTTCTATTTTATGCGTGAAATTACCATCCTTATTATATATTTATCCAGATCGCAATACGTTTTCCTCTTTATTGGTAATCACTGGCTGGGTTGGCCGATGTGGACTCTTCGAGTATTTGCTGCACTAAATAATTATAAAAAGCCTTGTTATTAAGCTATTTTTAAACGTTTACAGGTGTTATAAATATAATATAAGTGTTGTTAAATTAGTGGAAGTCTCAGTAAAGTATAAAATAAAATTAAACGGGGTAAGAAGCGTATCTTTCTTCTCACGCCTGTAGCATGAATCCTAGGCCTAATCTCACAGGCGTGAATCGTAAGTAAGCAGTTGGTATAAATATAATATAAGTGTTGTTACATTAGTGGAAGTGTTAGTGAACTGCTAAAGAAGATTAAACGAGATAAGAAGTTTATTTTCCTTATCGCACCTATAGCACGAATTTTAGGCTTAATTTCACGCACGCTTATCGTAAGTAAACAGTGACTTATATGTAATCACCAGTTTTTTTATTCAGTATTCTTTCAATTATTTATATCTCCCTGAATAGTTTCTATGGTCCTTTGTTTTCATTTTAGTCAGTACTTAAATCAGTTTATACGATTTCTGTTTTTACCATGAGTGAGAAGTGTGTGACATGCCGTAGGATCGTTAGTTCCGGGGTATGGTATGATGGGTGCAATATGGTGTGATGGGTGCAGTACTTTCTTTCATTGGGGCGAATGTAGTGGCATGGGAAATGGGGACATAAATGAGGCTCACCAGTGGTATTGTAGGATCTGCAGTAGAGATAGGAAAATACTGGAACAGGAAGGGAAAATTGCAGCTCTTCAAGCTGAGCTAGACAAGGCAAGGGAGCATCTGGACAGGTTAAAGAGGGAGAAGGGTGAACAGAGGAGGGAAGTGGCAACAGGTAATAAGGGGGACAGGCAAAGGAGAGCATCAGACAGCTTTGTCATAAATCTTGAAAATAGATTTGACCTGTTGCCTCAGTCAGAATCAGATGAGCCTCCTGCAGCTGAAGCTGTAGAAAGGGCACAACAAGCTTTCAAGGACTTGAAAAAGGTAGGGAAATTTGTAAAGAGAAAGAAAGTTCTGTTGTTAGGCAGTTCCCATGGTAGAGGTGTTGGCCAACTAGTGCAGGAAAATCTAGGTCTAGAGTACCAGGTCACAAACTTTTTCAAGCCTAGTGCAGATCTGGGTCAGGTAACAGAGGATGTAGGTTCTTTATGCAAGGATTTCACAAAGGAGGATGCCGTGGTTATAGTGGGTGGTTCGGGAAATAGCATTGAGAGAGACTGAATATTCCATAGAGAGTGACCTGGTGAAGACAGCATCAGCAAAGAAACATAAGACTGTGGGATTTGTGTCTGTGTTGAGACATCATGATCGCCCTCATTTGAACTCTTCCGTGGGGAGGGTAAACTTGGAGTTGGAGTGGCTGCTTAGGACGGATATAGGGTCCCATATTGGTTTGATTCCTGTGGATGCTATCAATAGGTGGGACTACACTAGGCATGGCCTTCACCTCAATAGGAAAGGGAAGGTGTCAGAGGGATGCCTTTTTTAGGATAGGGAAGTGAGGAAAGAAAATGAGTGTTAAGAGAGATTGGCAGTCAAACTCAGTTTGAGAAAACAGATGAACAGGAGTAAATTTTAGCATACAGCCTCCATTTAAACCATGTTTAACAGAAAGTAATCAGAAACTGCCAGTTCATCTTCGCCAAAGCAGTTACAATCCCATTAGTATGCAGTATCAGTTATCTTTATTACACCAGAACATTCTGGGACTCAGAAATAAAGTTGATGAACTACTCATTTGTATCGATGAAATGCATTCATCTAACCAAATTGACATAATCTGCCTCTCTGAACATCAAGTGACCACTGGTATAGATATGTTAGACACTTCAGGATTTAAGCTAGCTTCCTAGTTCTTCAGAGTAGATATGGATGGAGGAAGAGTTGCCACATTTATTAAAAACTGCCATAAATTCAAGAACATTGACATTAATAAATTCTGTTTAGAGCAGCATTTACAAGCATGTGCAACAGAAGTAGAGTTCCATAACAGATCCTATATCATAGTAACTATTTACCGAGCACCTGCATGAAGTTATAATCTATTCATAAATCATCTAGTAGCTCTTTCGGGTTATTTAACAGGAAGACACAAAGAAGTTTTGATTGCTGGTGACTTTAATGCAGATTTTCTAATGCAATCTTCCAGTAAACATTTACTGCAGTTAGTAATGTTGCCTTTCAATCTAACTCACACTGTAAACTTTCCAACTAGGATCACTAAATCCTCAAGGACAGCCATAGATAACATTTTTATAGACAAATCAAAGGAACAAAATCAAGTTATAAAACCTGTTATAAATGGACTATCAGATCATGGCATGCTCCTTGTTTTAGATGTAAATTCTAAGCAGATTATCAAGACTGCTAAATCTGAGTACAGGAGAGTAGTCAATCAACCAAAAATGGGAGTGTTTTAGAAAACTGCTGAAAGATATGAACTGGAAAGATGCTTATAGTGCTCATGACATGAATGAAAAATATAACACATTCATGAACAATTTCAGTACCATGTTTGAAAACTGTTTTCCTCTAAAAGTTACTCAAATTAAACAGAAGTCTATAATAAAACCATGGATTACACAAGGAATAAAGATTTCCTGTAAGACAAAAAGGAAAATGTATCTTTCGACCAAGAATAGCTCCAATGCTGATGATTTAGCTAAATACAAGGAATACTGTAAAATATTTAAAAAAGTAATTCAGACATCTAAACAAATGCACTACGAGAAGAAAATAGCAAAGTCAGGCAACAAAATAAAAACAATATGGCATATAGTGAAAGAGGAGACTGGTAGAACCATAAAGGAACAGAACCATAAAGGAACAGGAGCAAATAGCACTAAGGGTAGATGACACATTAGTAACCGATGGGCATAGTGTGGCAAATCTATTTAACAAGTACTTTATAACAGTTACTGATAGAATGGGATTGTCAGGATCAGTAAATAATGCCCTTGAATACCTGAAACTAGCCTTTGCAAATAGCTTCAGGTACATGAATATGTCACTCATTTCACCAAAAGAAATAACTTCCATAATAAAATCTTTAAAAACAAATCATTCTAGTGGTTACGATGAAATATCAACAAAGTTAATTAAGGCATGTTCTTGTGAGTTTAATACAGTTCTAAATGACTTGTGTAACCAGTCAATTATAACTGGGACATTTCCTGACTGGCTAAAATATGCAGGTGTTAAGCCTCTATTCAAGACAGGGGATAAAGAGATACCATCAAAGGCATTCAATTGTGTGAACCACAACATACTTTTAAAGAAATTAGAATTCTATGGTGTCACGGGCAGTGCTGCAAAATGTTTCAATTCATACCTCGCTAACAGGAAACAAAGGGTGTCAGTGCAAGGGACTAGTGAATTAAGTCATCAGTCATCATCAGAATGGGAAGAAATTACATGTGGTGTCCCACAAGGATCCGTCTTAGGGCCATTGCTTTTTCTTGTGTACATTAATGATCTCTCAGCAGTTACACTACCAGAAGCAGAGTTCATTTTGTTTGCAGATATGACAAGTATTGTAATAAATAGTATTGTGAGTGTTGTTCTAGAAAGATCTGCTAATGATATTTTCATGGATATTAATAAAAGGTTTAAAGCCAACTCACTGACATTAAACTTCGAAAAGGCTCACTATATGCAATTCAGAAACTGTAAGAGGTTTCCACCCAGCATCTGCATAAAGTATGAAGAACAGCAGATAAAAGAGGTTGACAGTCTTAAATTCCTGGGATTACAACTTTATAATAAATTCAATTGGGAGTAGCACACCACACAACTGCAGAAACGCCCTAGCAGATCTGTATTTGCAATTCGAGTGTTAGCAGACATAGGTAACATACAAATGAAAAAGCTTGCATACTTTGCCTACTTTCATTCGATAATGTCATATGGTATAATATTTTGGAGTAACTCTTCAAGTCAAACAAAAGTTTTCAGAGTCCAAAAGCATGTAATACGTATTATTTGTGGAGTAAATTCACGGACGTCCTGTAGAAACCTCTTCAAAGAGCAGGGTATACTAACTACTGCCTCTCAGTATATTTACTCCTTAATGAAATTTGTCCTAAATAATATCTCTTTTTTTCCAACAAACAGCTCAGTTCATACATACAATACCAGGAACAAAAATGATCTGCACAAGGACTTAAAAGCACTTACTTTAGTTCACAAAGCAGTCCACTACTCAGGAACACTCATCTTCAATAATTTGCCAGCAAACGTAAAAAATTTAGTCACAAATAAAGATCAGTTTAAAAGGAGCCTGAAAGACTTACTAGTGGCCAACTCCTTCTCCATTGACGAATTTTTTAATAGAGACAACTGATGTATTGTATATATTCATACTATTAGTATTGTTATTTCAGCTTTCTCTCTTCTTCTTCTTCCTCCGTCCCCCCCCCCCCCTCCCCCCCCCCCCCACAACGATCTCCTCATCATAGATCTATGGAACGAAAAACTAATCTAATCTCAAATCTGGTTTCGAAATAGGGGTATTACATTACTACTTTGTACTCTATTACTGTTTGGTACAAATTCCTGTTATGTCACTGCTCCTATATTCGAAGGAGAATGCTTCTTCTGATCATTTTCGTTAACCTTTTTCCACTTACACTGGTGTAATCTAGCTAAATTGGCCTTGTGTCTCTTAAAATTGCTACTACTGTTGCTGCTACCCCTTCTGAAATTCTGATTTTCACTTGGATGCACATTCCTGTTATGGTCTTTGTTTAAGACATTAAGTGCTTCTACAAAGGATACTAATTCTTCTACAGTTTTCCATCCATTACATAGTATATCCTTCCTTGCGTAAATTGGTAAACGTCTTATTAAAATTCGCACCAACCCTTCTTCCTCTATGGGCTTATCTAAGTAGGCTGAGCAAGTTCAAGAGCGTCGAGGGGCAGTGCAGAGTGATACAGCAGTATTCAGTAACATTCGTTTATTCAGCTACTTTACAGTACTCGATGGTTGGAGCGTACTGTCGACGTTCTGCCGTGTGCTGTCCTGCAAGTCCAGGTATGTCAATGCCGCTGCTGCCACCGTCAAGATCGCCCAACAATGGAAGTCAGCCGCGCTCTCCCGGTCGTTGCACACCGGGGCGTTGCGACTGACGCCGCTCCAGTGCCCACAATTCCAGAGACTGCTACAGTCCCTGGACCTCACCGCCCTCCACCCCGTGTGGCCTGCTCTGTCCAACTATGGGACAAAGGTCGGTGTACTGGTCACTGTGGCCCTCGGGCCGCCTCTGCTCCCAGAACAGGACTAGACTCTAAGCTGTGCCCTCCTGGATGCTGTGCTGCAACTTGCCCTAGTGGTGCTTGCCGGATGGCAACACCCGCCGTCATCTCTGACACTGTTACAGTGCTGCTTCGCCTTCCCCAGCGTATGCCTCGCCCGGACCCCGGTACACCAGGTGGGAAGTGAGCGTGGCCCGTAGACTTGAGTGGAACCGAGCCCCTCCTGGACTCACTGCAGATCGCTGTCACTGCCCTCTTTCAGGCAGACCGTGCGATCTCAAAGTTCCTGGCTGGCATTCTGTTCCACCCCAGCATTGTGTCCACGGAGGCAGAATATAGCCTGAACAAGTACATAGAAAACAGAATACAAGTTTATGCAGAATACTTACAACATTGCTGCCAGACTGGCCCCTATAAGCGAAGACCAATGCAGGTCCATCCCGATGCTCAACTGACCTGGCACAATCTAACCCAATCTAAAATTGCCCATGTGTTTATATTGGTTTCTTCCTCACTTCTGACGTAGTGTCAGAGAGAGACAGAAATTATGGCAGGGATAAATTCCCAAACGTCAGCCACTTACAAATCGACACTCTTGGCTCTGACCTAGTGCCCCGCCAAATACATTGCAATAACTTAAAGCAACGCCACAGTTTCTGCCTCATTGTTGCTTCCCTCAAAACAAATCGTGCATGCAATACCGCTGTTGCAGCTGCGCGCTTGCGAATGCTATGTTTACCTTGCCTGGCCTCCTGGTTGTTGACAGTTACTACACTCTGCTAGTGGCCCCAGATTTCGTCACCCAACCACGCCTTCATTGAATTTTCATAAAATTTCCTTTTCCCTCGACTAGGACTGACACTAGCACAGCATCACTAGTTAAATGCCAGCCGAAATACTTTGCCGTCATACCCCATGAACTGTTGTAATACTTTGTGTCCCCCAAATCGGATATTAGTTTTTCCTGGGGGCACTTGCTGATCAATACTTCTCCTGAAAGTTTTTCTGGAAATCAGCCCAAGACGAAAAATTCTCTATGTTCAGTGTGCCCCACTCTGAAGCTTCTCCTAAAAGGTACCCCACCGGAAATTGTCTTTTTTGAAACTTCCCAGTTTTTCGGCAAGGCTTGATTAAACCGTTTCAGAAAATGAGTAGGATGTACTTCCCCCGTCTGGCTTAAACTTTGAAACTGCCTGGAGAGTACAGAATTTGCCCCCCATTGTAGGTCAGTCATTACCTCACTTGTTAACTCCATATTAGGAGAAGTCACCTTCTTGTCTGCCTTATCCTGGATAAGTTTGAATTGTTTCCATAGATTATCTATGCCTCTCTTAGTATCATTGCGAGTAAATTCTTAAGCTAAACTTGAAGAAACGTCGGTAATTACCCTTTTGGCAACTTTTTGGTCGATTATTTCCTCTACCTGTTTCCCCAGATGTTCCTTTGATTTGTCTATAAAAATGTTATCAATGGCTGTCCTTGAGGATTTAGTGATCCTAGTTGGAAAGTTTACAGTGTAAGTTAGATTGAAAGACAGCATTACTAACTGCAGTAAATGTTTACTGGAAGATTGAATTAGAAAATCTGTATTAAATTTTACAGTGATTTGTTAACATTAGAGAGATGTGTCCTTTTAAGATCACACACTTCATGAAATCACTATTTTCATTGCATATTTATCTCCTTGAGGGCACCAGAACAGATGAGATGTAATTGTGGCATTTAATTCTTCTTGTTCTGACACTCAGAATGCACTGTTATCCATTGTTACATTTCAGCAGAAATCCTGATGAGTCAGGCCTCCCTTTTGTAGCTTCAGCGCAGGGAGGGATTCATTGACATGGAGTGACCGAGGATACCAGTGTGAGAAATGATGTGGCTGTTACTAAGTGCTGTTAGCCTGCATCAGCTGTCGTGCTGTAGCAATGCAAGACTTTGAATCGGTGCGAGGAAGAAGAGTTTAGGTTGCGAAACGTAAACTGCTCTCAGTGAAGTCGACAATATGGTCATGACAGTCCTCCTAAGAGCCATTAAAGTGAGGTGAACTGACTTCAGCATGCTTCCAGTTAACATCCTGTCACATGACATTACCACATTTTAACGAATTGCTTTCATTTCTTGACTAGATGGCAGAAAATACTTTATTGGCTAAAGTGCCCTGAGTTTTAAGTGAATGTATAGGTTTGGTACAAGTTTAGCATTTTGCATTACATCATACCATTTACCTAATTGAATATAATTGGACAGATAAAAAAATCTACTTGCCTAGTGGCAGCAGGAAAAAATTCACATAAAGCGAAAGGAAATGTGCAAGCTTTCGGAGTCAGCGGTACCAGCAGTCCTAAAACTCTCCAGTCTTTTTCCTTCGTCCCTTGTCCTTACCCTTCAACCTTTCTGCCAGAAGAGTTACTGAGTCGAAAAACTTGCCCATTTCCTTGACCTTTAAATGTGTTTTTTGCTGCCACCTCTTGGTGAGTAGGCTTTTTATCTATACAGTTATTTTGTCAAAAATTGATTATCTTCATATACCTAATTTAGTTCTCAGAACTGTTCGTTACTCCCTGTGGAAGGAAAGAGGAATATGTCATGGAAGGTTAGAAAAGAAGGGCAGGTCATTCAGACTCCAGACTCGGAGAGCACAACATGTTGCAAAGAAGTTTGGCTTGAGAGGGTTCCAAGTGGCAAAATCATGAAAAACTGTCATTGGAATATACTCTGTTGCAATACATTAGTCAGTTTCTTTCTTATTATTTCCACCTCTAACTTCATTAACAAAGTACATTTCTTGTATGAACTTTTGCAAGTGTGCTTTGTGTGGATATCTGTGTGGAATTAAAATACTAAAGGCTCCTTATTTGATCAATATAATTTTCATGTACATTCTCATTTGGCTATTCTCGATCTTGTCTTCTCCGAGGAGTCTCATCAGTGTCCATGTGGTGTTGGAAACTCCATGATGTACTTGCTGTGATGTAAAAGTGTCCGCTGGTGAATTCCAACTGCCACATACCACCTAAGGAGTATACCAAACAAGTAATAATACAATACCAACAAATATCTTCTCCAACACGTGTATCCTATGCAAAAATGCCAATCTATGCACTTCTGGAAGTATGTGGTTTAGTATAATATTAGTAATTGATAGAGTTCTTCATTGCATATGACAATGAGGGCGTAGAAAACTTTGCATTCCTGACTTTAAGGCAAACACCCCAAATTTAAATATGCTAAAACTATGTACCCTCATAGCCTCCAGAGAAAGGTACTGTTCAGCAGTTCTGTCTTATAATAATCTCTAGTGAATTTTGATTTTGCTACTTATGCCTTCATGGCTCTTGATGTGTTTACAGAGTGGCTGGCTCATCACCCTTTCTTCCCTAAGTGATCAGTCACAACATTTCTGCAAATCCATTGTATAAAATCTGTTCTTAAGATATTAGTAAAATTATGGTGAGCACAGGGCAAGTTTTATATATTGGAGGCCTTCTGTATGAAGATTTTAGTGAAAATAAGTTGGGGTGGAACAGTCAATAAAATTTCAGTCAAGTATTTAAGAAGTTGTCTCAGAACATTTTAGTAAGGGTGCTGTTTACAATGTTGTTTAGCTCCCTAGTCATAGCCCCACCCCATCAAAGACCCTGGTGTAGCTATATTGTGGAAATTTCAGAAGTTCTGAATAAATAGTTCTGAATAGTAGTGCATGTTCGCTACTTGGCCCATCTCTCTTAAATAAACTAACTTCATAACTGCTGAGCCACACAGCATGATTTATTAGACAAAATAACCTCTTCAGTCAGATCATACATGCTTAAAAAAAGATATCACTTGGTATCTGACAAAAGTAATGTCTTACCATAATATTGTGATTGATAAAGATGAATCTGTGTTAAATGATAGACTTTTCTCTGTAAATGTAATTTGTTTATGAAGTCTGCAACTCGACAGGATTAATGTTGTGTGGTTTACTGAAGTTTATCCAGTCACCATTTGTTAATAATTGTTCTTTTTTTTCCAGAACCCAATACCAACAAATAAGCCTGGTGTTGAACCAAAGAGACCGCCAAAGCCTGTGAATATTACTCCTATGGTGAAACTAAGCCCCACTGTTCCAAATACGATAAACGTCACTTGGAATTCAGATTTTGGACGGGGTTATGTGATAGCTGTGTACTTAGTACGGAAACTGTCATCATCGGAACTGCTTCAGAGGCTAAAAGCCAGAGGAATAAGGCATTCTGATTTTACCAGAGGGCTCAGTGAGTTGCTAAATATTTTGAACCTGACAACATTTGTTAATGTGACTTAATGTTTATAACATTTGTTTATTTTTATCCTAGCCTAAGGTGTCATTTCATTACTTTTACTGGTAGTTAAGAGCAGAGTTGTACAGAGTTAATAGTTCTGCAGGCTGCAAATCCCTCACAGTGGCTACATAAGGACTGCAAGGAAAAGAGAGTTAACATCAGTTGTTTCACAAGCATTACCAACAGGGTGTTTACATCCTGGAATTACCAGAAAATCCCAGAAAAATGCAGGAATTTATTCATCTAAGGAAAAACTATGGAATGTTTCTAGAATTGTGGAATTTTTCACAATTTCAATTTTAGGTTAATTTTTCGTGATGTTAACTCGTAATAACTGACACACTAACAAATAATTTTACTTCAGCCTTCTACTGCAGAATAATACTGTAGCAATAACACACACACACATGCTTTAGTTGCGAAGAAAATCTGCTTTTTAAAACTACAAAACACAGTACACATACAAGTGTCTGGTGTCTGTTGGAAACAAAATGTGTCAAAGGCTTTAGGACAAAGTCTATGCAACATTTCATAACAGCAAACTGCTTTCAGTGAGTATGATGTCACAACTGTTTACACAGGGTGTATACGACTCGGGAATTTTTCATTGTTTTTGTTTTCAGTTAAATTTTTGTAATTATGACTGGTAAGAACCGATTCTCTGACAAAGATATATTACTTTTACCCCACTACTGCAGAATCATACTGCAGCAATAAAATATGAACGAGAGAAAAAACAAAAATAAAACTTATGTTGCAAAGGATATGCCCAATATACAGCAACAAATCACAGTGCTTATACAAGTGTCTGCCAATAGCAAAATGTGTAAAAGGCTTTAGGAAGGCGATGCAATGCTTTGTAACAACAAATAGCCTCCGATGAGCATGACGTCACAACTGCTTGCTTTAGATTCATTTGAGCAGTTGCTAGTGAGCTCATGCGCATGCACAGTTGAGTTGCATGTGAGGTACCTTCTCCCACTTCTGGCTACATAAGTGTGGCAGTTAGCTGTATATGCGATAGCAGCAAGCAGCCAGATGCTACCCAGAAGAAAGTTTACTTGCACGCCTAAGCTGTCAGATTCACGCATGTGCAACATGCCTGGATATAGGGAGCAGGGGCAAACCGGGGTATCTGCCCCTGGCGGCAATTTCTGGGAGAGGGTGGAAGACTTTTATTCACATGATTTTAAAACGCAACCCTGTTGAATAGCAGGTAAGAAAGATTGTGTTATCTTCTCGGCGTATCCAAGAAAATGAAATTTTTGCAGAAATATTTTTGCCAGAACACTACACTGGTAAGGGCCAGTTGTGAAAGTCCCCGGCTAGCAGCTGCTGAAGTTCTATTCTGGGAGTAGCACAGAGAACGAGATGTACGAACATGTGATAACCCCTAACCGGAGAATAAATGCAAGATAACTGAAACGGTGATTCTGGCAGGGTTAGTAAAGTTGACCAGAGAATAAATTTTTGACACTGGCAGGAATAGTTACAGAATTAGTGATGACAAGATTGTTTCTTAGAACGAGGAAGGATAAGAAACGGGACACACACAAATTATGGAAGAATATGACGATTCTAAATTTATATAGAAATTTCGTACTACTACTTTTCGATCTCATGCTTCAGTAGCTAGAGCGTATAAATGAAATGTGTAACTATTTCCTAACATGAAACTTTTTCTTATAGTAGGACAAATAAGCATTTGATATTGCGACTACGTGATTATATTCTGTCGTGTTATAAAAATGACCATTTAAGACAAAACAGTGTCGTTTATTCAGTGTGTGTTACAATTGCCGCAATATTAGGCAGACCTGTTTCGTGTTATCTAACAGCCAGTGACAAAATACACGTAATCAGATCGAGAAACCACACCAGTCATGGGGTACTATTTGTATTAATAGCTTATTCAGTATTAGGCAATGACATTTGGTTTTTTTGTGTACAAAAACATTTGGCGAACTATGATGATCTAATAGATTCTTTCCCAAAAGGAAAGCATGCCATGTAAAGCTGTACTAAGGTTAGAGAGAACAGCAGTGAAGAAATGTGTACTGTCTTGCTTGTCTATTGTCTTTACTGGTTCTATGTATCTTATATTTAATTTTATGTCACACAAAACATCAAGTTATTAGCTAAGAGGCAATAAAGAGTGCAAATTTTCTGAAGAGTTCCTGTTGTCCCGTTACAAATAATCCCATCCAGTATTTATTGTGAGTTTTTAAAACAGGGGCAGGTTGTCAAACTGGCTGACTGGAAACAGAAGAGGCACCACAGGACATTTTAATTTCCAATGTTTTGAATATAGTTTGGTGGCACCAGTTACAAAATGTTACACATTTGATTTCCACAGAGCGAAATACAGTGATGTGTTATAGAAGAATCCTGTGTGAAGAGGCATGGCACTGCACTTTGGCACATTTAAGACCAAATAATATGTCTTTAATTTCCTAAAAAACACCCGTTTTATGTATCAGACTGTTCAGAAAGATGTGCACTTCAAAATGGACATTTTTGAAACGTCGATTTTTTAAATGTTTGGCGTCTTACTTCAGACACTCAAGGGAGGAGGGGTGCCACTCTCTAGTATGCCCCAGTTCGGAAATATCGTAGATCCGGGGCAGATCTACAGAGCAGCCTTAAGTTGTAACGGGGAGGTTGGTAGTCTCACGTGACTGGTGTTCACGTTTAGTAATTTTGCTGTTTCCTTTTCGTTTATTGCTCTCATGTCAAATGAAAACAAAACGGACTTCTGTGAGCGGGAGTTGTCAAATGAATTAAAATACATTCACATAATTATGGAAGGCTAAAATATGTTATTAGTTTCAGGCTTTATTGTATTTCCCATTTCTGACAGTCAATCATTAATCACATTGCAGAACAATGAAGTAATTTTTGTCGATTTGCTTAAGAAATTTGGCTTTTATTAACTTTTCCACTGAAACAGAGTGTTTAATTCCACACTATTGGCTAGTTTCAACTGTTTGCTGCATTTCAGTTGCATGTTTTCATCTTATAGCACATATGGCATTGTGCCATAATAAAGAACCAAACACAAGATAATAAAATACTGGTATTCCAAGAAAATTTGCATCTGAAACTGAACATACGAATGTGCAGTTTAAGCCGAATTATGCATTTCAGTATGGTTCACAAAATACCCATGCTCTTGGAGTATCCTCTAATGTCTTGTTTCGTCTATGACATAATGTAAGATCTTTTAATGTTTTACACGTACGAACATACGGGCTTCCTACGTCATCGTAGCTATGCAAGCATGGTGACTCTTGTTATCTGGCGCTCTCGGGCAACTGCTGAAATGAACCTGTTTCTAACAAGTCCCAGGAAAATATTGTGAATGGTGGATTGAAATCGTTACTTTCACAGTAAATTTCCTTTTACACAAGATGAACTATATGCGAGAATGTACTATGAATTTCTTAAATCGCAGAGCTTTTAGCTCTCATTTAAAAATCAACTCTTTGAGGATGACCATTTAGAATAATTTTGAGTCCAGATGATCTGGCATTTATATTGTTCTTAAAAATTTTATTGGCACATTTGTGTGATGTATCTCAAAGCGTAAAACACACAAAAAGGGGCAACATTATTTGTGAAAGCTTTCCTGTTTTTGTAGCAACACTACATATATTAATTTAAACCATTAACTGTTCGCATTTGTGTGTTTGTGTTACTTAACAGTGATGTTGCTATTGGCTGACTACATCACTTGTCCTATGTTCTCGAATATCCACTGTTGTCGGCTGGCGAGATCAAATGACGTGAGCTCTGACTGGCTTACAAAAGCGCATAGCAAACCCAGTTTCAATGCTTCAGAAAGTAACATTCGGTGATTGGTGGAATCCAAGTTTATACTTTCGTAATACGAAAGTATTCAGTGTACACGCTGCTGCAAGTCAGACATCTTTCCAAAATGTGTTTTGTTCCCTGAGTTTCGTTTTCTAAAGTGCTGGGAAAGTCTATGCTGGTGTATAAAACCATAACAATGCAGAAGACATAAGTTTTACAGTTCCGAGGAGAGTATATTCTCACTTAACACGGAAAAAGTGTATTTTCACCCGGGAGGAAGTTTACTTTTAACTGGGAATAATCCTGGAATTTTTTTTCCTCGGCCACGTATACACCCTGTTTACATTTCCAACAATTTGTGGCAAAATGTTGCGAATGGTGGTTTGAGAAATGTTAATTTCAAAGTAAATTTCCTTTTGTGCATGACGAGTTATGTTACATATGAGGATGTGGGATGAATTTCTTAAATCACAGAGCATTAGACTATCATTCAATATTCAACACTTTGAGGACAAGCCACTTACAAAATTTTGGGCCTGGAAGACCAGTTATTTATACCAACATTTAAAATTTTACTGACGCGTTTGTGTTTGATATGTCTTAGACGGTAACACATACTAAAAAAAGACAAAGCTTTAAGGTTTTTTTTTCACATTTATCTTAGATCTTTCATAGATTACAAGTTATGCAATAACAATGGCAAAAAATGTAATTATACTTCAGATGTGAAGTGAGTTCTTGAGCCATTGTACCTGTAATTGACTTTTCTGTGGAAAATTTGAAATGCCACAAAATGTTCTGAGCACAGCAGTGAAATTTATAATCATGCTTGTCGGAAATATTCAGCGGCTGCAATGTAAGCTGTCTCTAAGGATCCTGCCTAACCACATCCCCAGGAGAAAACAGCAAAAAATTTTTGACAACCAATATTATATTTGAAAGCTTTGCTTTTCTTGTAGCTATGCTTTTTATATGTTAATTCGAACAATTAACTTTTCCAATTTGTGTGTTCACGCTACTTAACAGTGATGTTGCTGTTGGTCAACTACATCATGTGTCCTGTGCCCTGAATATCTGCTGTCACTGGCTGGTAAAATCACGTGACATCAGCTATAATTGGCTGACAAAAGTGCATTGTAATCTCAATTTCAGTGCTTCCAGGAGCTACCACACTGTATTGGTTGGAATTCG
Organism: Schistocerca gregaria; assembly: GCF_023897955.1. NCBI lineage: Eukaryota > Metazoa > Arthropoda > Insecta > Orthoptera > Acrididae > Schistocerca > Schistocerca gregaria. The sequence continues at coordinate 330,314,696 of NC_064924.1, forward strand.
TGTTTATACTTTTGAATATGAAAATATGCAATTTACTCGTTGCTGCATATCAAAGATCTTTCCAAAATGCATTGTGTGTGTGTTTTTTTTTTTTTTTTTTTTTTTTTTTTTTTTTTTTTTTTTTTTTTTTTTTTTTTTTACAATGCTGGTAAGTTCTATGCCGGTGTATAAAACCTTTACCATTCAAGGGACTTATAGGTCTTAGAGCTCCAAGGGAATATATAGTATCACTTAACATGGAAAATGTGTACTTCCACTAAGATTGGTAGTGTATTTTCAACTGATAAAAAGTGTATTTTTAACTGGAAAATTCAGGATTGTTTTCTTTGTCCACATACACATCCTGAACAAATATAATTACAAAGATATATTTTTACAGAAACATATACACAGTTTCAATTGAAACATGATAATTCGCTGATTTCACGATTGCTTTGATATTTGGCTCAATTTTTGCCAATTTACAAGAAAGAGGAGTGAGAGGTGGCCCGACCATCAGATCAAGGAGGGCCATCCCTGGGTTACAGAAAGAAAGTGTGCCACAGTTCACTATTGTGTGCTTATACTCTTCCTTTACAAATTAAAATTAAGTGGGGCCATTTTAAATTGTGATAGTGCTTTTCAGAGTCTTCATTGCACAGTAAGGATTTGTATTATATTATCTTTATTTGTGCCTTACAGCAGTGGTATTAGTAGTTCTACCATGTCTTGTATTATTAGTTAGCCCTGTTTTCATTAGTAAATTTACTGGTAGGAAGTGCTACAATCTTTATTTTGTTTTTAATGCATATAATTATTCTGGTTCATTTCAGTTAAAGAAAAACTGAGTGAGGATGCAGATTGTGAAATAGCAACTACATCACTGAGAGTTTCTTTAGTTTGCCCATTGGGGAAAATGCGAATGACAACCCCTTGTAGAGCATCAACGTGTTTCCACTTACAGTGTTTTGATGCTTCTCTGTATCTTCAGATGAATGAAAGAAAACCTACATGGATGTGCCCAGTTTGTGACAAACCAGCTCTCTATGATACACTTGTAATTGATGGGTATGTATAATAAGTATCTAACGAGTTTAGATATGTTTTAACCGTTTGTTTTATGAACATTGCCCACTATACACCAATATTCAAGAAAGATATCAAGATAACACTGCATATTTCTTTGTTACATATCAAATCTGATATTTTTATGAGTGTGTTGATGTAAATTATTTATCTGTATTACCCAGCAAGATGAATTGGTAAAGTGGTAATAGCAGGAACTAACTTGGCCCCTTATAAGCAACAGTCACACCATGAGTAAAGTAGTACTCGTTGCAATGATACAGTGCAGGCATTCAAGGTGAACACAGAAAATGTATTTGTGGGGCGATGTAACGTCTTGTGATTAAATAAGTTGACAGTGAAAAAGAGAAGGGATTTAGCATCCGGCAGAGATAGTGACAGAACAGGCAGTCAGAATGTTAGTTGAGCAGGAGGACGGTGCGCAAATTGCGGAAGGAGGAACACGAAGCCAAGAGCAGATTGGAGCTAAAGTTTCTCCACAAAAGAAGGAGAAGTAAGGTGCTCACAATAAGTATTCCAGTAACAATATGGATAAATGTATTATTCAGCAGCAATTTGTACGTTATTGTGAATGATATAAAGAAATACCAACTTTGCGAAAACTAGGCTGCTTTGGTTGCATAGAACTGAACTTCAAGTCTAGCAAATTAACTCTCAGAGAAGTTGTTCTGTCTATGGGATTTAGTTTTTAAAACTTAAGGTGCCAAAATAAATGTATTATGTGCTTACAAGATAGAAGCATCAGAATCAAAGCAAACAGCGATTTTCTTACATAATACTTGGTGTCATATACATTACAATAAACAAATGTGACAGTGTCTGAGGAATATTGTCGAATGAAAGTCTCGGTCAGCGTTTAATTGTTGAGCAAGCAGGCAGTGACATGGATTTATCATTAAGTGTTCATTTCTCATATACGACTCAAAAGCAAAATATTAGACTACCATTTGAAAATGGACCATTGAGTCTTTTCTTTATTTATTTGAGGAGAATCATATTTTATCAAGATGAAACTAGCTATACAAATAATGAAATATTTTCTAAACTAACAAAACAAAATTAATTGGTAGTAACAATATTATCCTTCATAGCAGATTAACTTGTAAATTATTGTAGCTATTTTCTCTTTATGGCAAACACACTCGTCCACAATCTTTTGCTGGTGACAAATCATTCAGTAGCTCACAAGGGGCAGGGGTGGGATCAACTTTTTGAAATATGGTATAATGGGGGGTGGGGGGTGGGTGGGGAGGCAAATAAGAGTTGACACAATGATTAGAATATTGCAGCAAGGGGTCAGAAATAAAATAAGTGCAAGTAATTGGGGGGGGGGGGAGAAGAAAAGTTATCTTGATAAAGATGTAGAAATAAAAATTTCCAACCGCTAGAGTGTCATACAGATTCTTTCTGTTGATTACTCACAATTTCTTTACCCATTTGGTATAATTCCAGCCTTTTAAGTGTCCAAAATGTTTCATCATAATAATTATCAGCCAGTAATCACTTCACAACCAGTTTCCATAATGTGCGTGATCCAGTGGTAATAATAAAACAATCTCCCATGGATATAATTTCCAAGCATCCCTTCTTGAACAATGTCCTCTCTTTATTAAATAAGACAAAAAAAAACCTCACTTCAGAGTTGACCAAAGAAAAGCATCTTTACATAATCGTCATTATTATATATAATTTTTTATATTTACTTTTATCTCTGCCCTATCACCTCTGGGCTGAAGTTGGCACAGTGTTTACCAATGTACTATCCCTGACTCCAACTACATGATACCTGTGGATGATTTTTAAGGCAGTTTTTCATCTGCCTCAGTTACATTATGTCGCTGATTGCTGCGCAAACACACTCTCTACGTACGCGTACACAATAATTACTCTACCATGAAAACATTTGGGGTTACACTCTCTGGTATGAGACATTTCCGGGTAGGTCTGCTGGGGGCCAAACTGCACAATAACCCTGGGTTCGGTGTGCGGCGGCAGTGGGGTGAGTGGACTGCTGTGGCCTATTGTGGGGTTGTGAACTATAGAGGGTTATGGCAGAGACTAACCCTCTCCGCCGTTTCTAGGTCCCCAGTTCAATACATGATGTACACAAGTAAAAAGCACTCCATCATAACTACCAACCATTCCCCATTCATATCTTTCCACTAGTGGCAAGCAATAAAGCAAACACCAATACAGGACATCTAACATCCCCCCCCCCCTCCTCATTATCAATAGCCAATCAGAGTGGCCAAAACATTAAAAATTTTACACACTGACAATGCGGTCAACTGGTAGTGGTGTGGTGATATGTTCTTCCTCTTCTCACCCATTCCATTATAAACTTGCTTTCTGTAAGTCTATGTTCACCATATTTGTGAACTGTCATTATCTCCAGCTTCCATAGGGAAATAGATGTCTAATTTGAGGTACATTGCCATTCATAATGCCTATAACACAGTGGTAGTTTACAAGATTTAACTTGCTCTAAAAGATTTAAAAAAATTACATTTAACAGGTAATAATGTTGGGCTTCTGCATGATCAGTTGGTCCGTAAAAATCAGACTTCTTACAATGTCTTGATAAAAAACAAAATCTGTCTACTTAATTTGCTCATAATTTTTTTCCTTCTTTTGCACATTGTATTGTTATGATTTTAATACTCTCATTACTTTTATACATATAGTTATTTTGTTTATTTTTTATTTACACCCATTTGTAAACTTACACCCATTTGTAAACTTTTAGGGGCCTTTGTTTTTATGGCAACATTTGATTATACAGTATTCCTATTGTTTGTGTTCTTCTAATTTCCAAGCATTTTGAGTTTTTATCTTGTGCGTCATCGTACACTGTTAGTTGAGATGCTACCTAATCACTTTTACTTATTGTCTGTAGCTATTTTTTATGGCCTTATGCCTAAATTTATTAAGTTTTACCAACACTAGTATCTCCTCTTGATGTCCTGCCCTACTAGTGCTGGAAACATGGTTCTCCTCTGCACTCTAGTGGCAATGTGGCCATCACTTAGACCGTTTACTCACCTGTTCTCCACATTGATTCAATGTGTGTGTCACTCTACACTGCACTTCACCTGGTGGCTGTGACTATTTCAAAGTAATTTCCATTACTTTATTTGCCTATTCACCCACGTCCCCCCCCCTTCCCCTTTAATTTTGCTTTCATAAATTTTACCACAGTTTTTATCATTTCAAATTTACACATTTGATTTTTTCCCCCATGTATTTTGATGGATTGTTCCTCCTGTAGATGATTTGTTACCATCAGTCTGACTAATTGCCCTACCAGCCAGTGATACACAGTGCTTTACTAATGTTAAAATATTTTTTTAAAAAATAATCCTTTTTTAAAATTTTGTGCAGCTAAGCCCTTTAGTTTGTAACTTTATATAATTATGTCCTTGCTTTTCCTTTTCTTTTATAAATATCTGGGGAAGCCTTAACCAGACAAAACTTGTTATTTGTAATAAAAATAACTTTAAAACTGTGACTGTTTCTTTATATAAGTAAAGACATTACGTGTCAGCTTTAGGCCAAGGCATTCCTCAGGAAAGAGAAACGCACACATTCACACCAGCAAGCACACCTCACGCACACAGCTGCCCTCTATCTGTAGCTGCTTAGGCCAGAATGCAACCGAGAAGTGTCAAACAGGAGCAACAACCAGGAATGGAGCAGGGAAGGGGGAAGGATAGCAGGGTAATGATGGGGAAAGGAGAATCAGAATTGCCTGTTGGAGCATGCAGGGACTAGAGGCAGCAGGACAGGGCTGCTTGGTGCAGCATCAGTAGGCTGTGCTGGAGATGGGGGCAGAGTGCTGAACTGAAAGGGGAGAAGCAGAGAAGGGGAATGGACCAGAGGGTGTGCGGACAGAGAGCAGTGCACATGGAGGGTGAGGGGAGGCGAATTGTGAGAAGGTGACAAGGTAGAGGTGGCAGAAACTGTTGGATTGAGGGGTTGAAAACAGCTTGGTTTCAGGAGCAGAAAATGTGTTGTAAGGTTAACTCCCATCTGCACAGTTCAGAAAATCAGATGGTGGAGAGGAGGATCTGTATGGCCAGTGTTGTGAAGCAGCCATTGAAATCAAGCATGTTATGTTCAGCTGCATGTTTTGCCACAGTATGGCTCACTTTGTTCTTGGCCACAGATTAATGGTGGCCATTTATCCTAGTGGACTATGACGTATGGCTGTTTTCGCAGGAGGTCCAGCCCCTGGTGTTGGTTGGGTCAGGCACAAGTAAGCAGTGATGAAGAGAAGCACTGAAAAAGTGGTTGGTGTCCAGGAAGTAGGAGAGCAGACTACTCGTATAGATTCATCAGAGCAGCAATGCTTCCAATGAGATCACATTAAATTAGAGACTTTCTGAATTGGCCCTCGCACACTCAGTATCATTGACACAATAGTGTTGTCAATATATTCTGCCAAATTGCAAGGCAAGCACAGTATTATTGTGCATTATTTATGCCCAAGATGTGTCACTTAGAACACTGCATTCGTAGTGAACATGTCAGCACTCGCTAATGAAGAACTGACATGTATTGCGGTAGAGTTGGTTGTCGTGCAACACGTAGGCAGAAATTATGTGGAAAGGAGGAACAAGCCCAAGAATATTTTTGATAATATTTCAGTGGTCCAGGAGCTCTTTCATGGCAGTGTAGATTTGAAAACCTCAACAATTATTTATAACAATGAAAATAATGAATTTTTGATAATATAATATAAACGGATAGATAAAAAATCTACTCACCAAGTGGTGGCATGTGAACACAGAGACGAAAGGATTTAGCTTTTTCAAGCTTTCAGAACCAGTGGCTCCTTCTGGCAGAAGAGCTGAAGGGGAAGGAAAAGGGGTGAATCTTATTTGTCCGTTCTGAGAACTACTGCAAGTAAATCAAGTCAAACTTTTGTACTTACTGTCATGATACCATGATCTTCAGTTTCCTCTGCTGTTCTGGACAGCAATGTATATGGCATTTTCTGATCATCTGAACATCATTTCTTCAAAGTCATAGATAGCACTTTCACTTACACACTTGATATTTTGTTATTTACCTTTTTTCGGTTGTTTGAGAAATTCTTTCAGTCATGGCAGGAACTGACATTAATTGCACAATACCGCCATTACACAGTACAATATATCGAACAATTATCCAGTTTTTAAAGCTCTGCAGACCTCTTCAGTATTTTGTGCAGTGCATCAGTAACAATCTCAGATGGTCAAGTATCATTGGACAGTAGTCATTTTTGGGTGATTATTTAGACTACACTTTTTTATTTGTGTGTCTGATTCCCCCTCTCCTAAGCAACAGGGGAATTTCTGGAGAATAGCTGTGCATGCCTCATTGGCAATCAACAAAGCATATTCATCTCAGAGTAAGATAATTAAGTCTTTTCAAACACTGGCATTACATTCTCTCATAGTGTTTAGTGTTTTGAACTCTTGAGACAATGTGAGACAGAAGTTACTCAGATGTTAATAAGATGTTGCTGTTTTAAATTGACATGCTAACTAGTATTATATTGCTGCTTACCACTGTCTCTTTGCCGCGCGGAATTAGCCGAGCGGTCTAAGGCGCTGCAGTCATGGACTGCTCGGCGGCTGGTCATGGTGGAGATTCGAGTTCTCCCTCGAACGGGCATGGGTGTGTGTGTTGGTCTTTATGATAATTTAGGTTAAGTAGTGTGTAAGCTTAGGGATTGATGACCTTAGCAGTTAATCCCTTAAGATTACACACACACACACACACACACACACACACACACACACACACACACACACACACACTGTCTGTTTGGGATTGATTGTAATGTTTGCTTAGAGCCTTGCACAACTCTTCTGTCATGTTGTCATAAATTCTGGAAGCGTGAATGGGCAGAATCATCTTAATGAGATTTGCACTCTGCAGCAGAGTGTGTGCTGATATGAAACTTCCTGGCAGATTAAAACTGTGTGCTGGGCAGAGACTCGAACTCGGGACCTTTGCCTTTCGCAGGCAAGTGCTCTACCAACTGTGCTACCCAAGCATGACTCACGACCCGTCCTCACAGCTTTAATTCTGCCAGTACCTCGTCTCCTACCTTCCAAACTTCACAGAAGCTCTTCTGTGAATTTTGCGGAACTAGCATTACTGTGGAGACATTGCCTGGGGAATGTTTCCAGAATGAGGTTTTCTCTCTGCAGTGGAGTGTCTACTGATATGAAACTCCCTGGCAGATTAAAACTGTGTGCCGGACCAAGACTCGAACTCAGAAACTTTGCCCTTTGCGGGCAAGTGCTATACCAACTGAACTAGCCAAGCACGACTCATAACCCGTCCTCACAGCTTTAATTCCACCAGGTTTCCTCCAGGAGTGACAGCTCTCCAAGGTTCGCAGAAGAGCTTCTGTGAAGTTTGGAAGGTAGGAGACGAGGTACTGGTAGAATTGGAACTGTGAGGACGGGTCGGTAGTCGTGCTTGGGTAGCTCAGTTGGTAGAGCACTTACCCACAAAAGGCAAAGGTCCCAAGTTCGAGTCTCAGTGCAGCAAACTGTTTTAATCTGCCAGGAAGTTTCATATATACTTCTTAACATCCGAATGTTCTGTAGTTTACAACACTTGGGATGCTGAGATCAATACATAAATAAATAATATGAAACCTTTAGAGATGCTATTTCTCTCTTAAATGTGTGATTATGTAATTACCTATCCAAGCGGAATAGGTATCTATTGTGTGTACTTACACATGTGATAATACAAACCCTCTTTAATCAAATCTAGATACCAGTGATCAGTGGTGAAATTATTTCTCTATGTGTAGGGGCTAGTGTAAGGTAACATTGAAACACCCAATTTTATAAGATAATTTGTGTATTTCATAAAACATTGAAGTTAGAGGGAACTGTGGCCCTCATTTTGCTTTTGTTTCCATTATATATGGCTTTGATACAATAAACTTCTTTCTCTTAAAGGTACTTCCAGCAAGTTTTGGCTTCTCCAAAATTGCCTATTGACAGCAATGAGATTCAGCTACATCAGGATGGCTCTTGGTCTTCGCTAATTGTTAAAAATGAACAGACCAGGGTGCTTTCTCCTATTGTAAGTTTATAAATATATATATTTTTAGTAAGCTTCTGAAAATGTAGTTCCTATTTTTGTAGATACGTAACATATTTGTTATGTGGATTTTAGCAGTGTTGGGTTTTGGTGTGATAGGTTGTTTTCCTTATCTCACCTTGCTTCCCAGGCAAAGAGTGTTTCAAGTTTGCCAGCCTTTATTTACAAACAATGAAGTGACACAGTGGCTGCTTTGGTGCAGTGATTGTCTAAAATTGTCTATTGTTTTATATTATTGCATTCGAGTAAGCAGAGGGAAATGCTATTCACTTAGCAGGGAGAACATTCATTGTCTGTATATGCTAGTTTTAAATCAATAATTGCTCCAAATTAAGAACAAAACAAAATTAATATTTGTTTAATTCCCAGGTTGCCAGCACTGCACACTTCTCACCTCCCCACAGTAATCTGTATATGGTTGATCTAAATAATTAATGGAAAATCTCATATAAAGATGTGAAACAATTACTAACAAAGAGATAGAGGGGCTGGCCAGTACTTACCTCAGCTCAGTACAGCCGATAGAGACACAAAAAAACAACCGAAAATTTCCCTTTCTTTCCCCTCTCTCCTCCCTGATGAAGGAACATTTATTCCGAAAGCTAGGAGCTTAAATTTTCGGTTGTTTTTTGTGTCTCTATCGGCTGTACTGAGCTGAGGTAAGTACTGGCCAGCCCCTCTATCTCTTTGTTAGTAATCTGTATATGGGGCAGTTGTAGACCCCTCCACTCTGCGCACTCCTCTTTGAAATGTTTGCGTGAACAAATCGTACTCATAGGGCAGCTTAAATCTTTAGTAGGATGAAAATTGTACAGACTAGTGGTTGTGTACTGAACTTTCCATAAAGATTAGCAGCTATAAAAGAATAAAGTGTCATTTTAAAATGTGTAATGATGCTGGATTCTTTTCACCTCAATTGGTGACCACCATGTCGTGAAATTTGTAGTTGGACCTCAGTTGCTGCAGGAGAGAGTTTTCATTTTACAATTGATCTAAGTTTGGAAACCATTCTTAAATTTGTGAACTATGCCCATAATTGTTTATCATGTTTAGGGTGGAAAAGCTCCTCTCAGCTGAGACACTGGTGGCGGGAGCAGTCAGATAAGTTCAGAGTTCCAAATTTCACAGTATGCTATTCAGAGTCAGTTTGATTTAATAAACTTCATTAAATCAACAACATTATTGTGGCACATTCCTCATGGTTGTAAATATTTCCTCCTGGATTATAAATAACTACTAGCTGTGATAGCAAACAGGAAAATTAAAACAAAATGACTATAATAGTATCTTAAAAACTGGAATCCAAATGTAGGGAAACCATATTTATATTGATCAAAAGTCGTAGTCAAAATTACTGAATTCATTTTGTTACTGTCCCATCACTGATTCCAAAATTTTACTGTAGATTCTTGTAACTGTGGTTTTCAAATTGACTTCAGCATCATTCCTCAGACATTGAGTTACTGGATCATCTGTAAAAGGTGTCCAAGAAAACTAATGAGGATGATTTTTTTATAAATCAAAGTTTTTTCAAACTGCAATATTGCCTCTTCCAAATAGTTGCATTTGGCAGGTGTACTCTGGCGGATTTGTTGTTCTCAGTCTCGGTAACGGCACTGAAAGGCTTCAACTTGTAGAGCCTTTAACATGTTGGTCACATTCTGTTGGATGTTCTCCAGAGTCCCAAAATTCCATGCTTTTAATACTTTTTCAATTTTGGGAAAAGAAAGTGTCACAGGGCCTCTGATCAGGTGAATGGGGAGGCCGTGGAATAACAGGAAAGCCTTTTGAGGTCAAAAATTCCGTGATGGAAGTGGCTGTGTGAAATGAGACATTGTCATGATGCAGCATCCACTTGATTGCAGTGCCTGGTCTCACTTGATTCACAATTTATCTGAGCCCTTCACAGACATCTTTGTAAACAACTTGATTGACAGTTACTTCATTCCGGAGGAACAAATCTTCATACATTATACCTCTACTGTGAGAAAAGCAAATTGGAATTGTTTTGATCTTTGTTTTGCTCATTTGTGCTTTTCGTTCAAGGAGATGTCTCAGTGTGCCACCTTTCATATTGCCGCTTTCTCAGGATCGTATTCAAAAATCTGTCACCATCTGTGATCACATAACTGAACTTCATGGTGATTGACAATCATCTCAATAAAATCATTGCACACTTTTCTTGGATTATCCTTCTGCTCAGATGTGAGTTTTTTTGACACCATTTTGATGCAAACATTTGACATGTGCAAAACTTTGGTCAAAGTTTGACATCCAATGAAAGTGTTTAAACATGTCACCCATCCTCCTTATTGTTGAACGTCAGTGTGATCTCGCAAGAACAAGTCCACATTCAACGTTTTTCTCAGTTGTTAGTCCCCTCCCACAAGATTAACATAAAAGTTGATGGCATAGCATTGCTCTAAATTCTGCTGTTCAAATTGCATAACACATAACTTGACTGGTGGCACTCTCAAAACTCACGTGATGGCTTTAAGGCGCTGGAACTCGGACTGAGCATCTGGAAGGTATGAAGACGCCGACAGGTCTACACAAGTAGAACTACTAAGCACTCCAGGTCACTTGCAGTGTTGTCATCCTTAACATATTCTTAGAAATCCATCACACATTATGTTCAACATATCTCTGAATTCCTTAACTTCTGTTTCACAATAACCAAGGTCATGGACTCTGGTGTGCAATATATCAAAAAATGCTCCATGAGTAGCAGTGCAGGTTCTTCATTCCACTTCTTATCTGTACACTCTTCCCAGAGCTCCAGCAGCTACTTGTACAGCCCATTCAAAAGAAATGGGTCATTATTTGAATTGTAATGTACAGCAAGTGCAAACTTACAAAGTTCACTGAGATAATGAGAAGTTGGCAATACTAAAGCCTAAAATTGAGTTTGACAAACCACGTGAAGAATACTTACAAATGTTAATGCATCCATCACAGACAGTGAAGTATCCTAAACTGATTGTTGCCTAAGTTGCTTAACAAACAACTGCTTGCAACGTCAGTGTTCATAGTGCTACCATATAAAATGGTGTGCAGTTCTGTGTGGTATGTTCCCGTTGACATCAACAGTTCATATTTTTTGACTGACTGCTGAAAATGGAACATTATTCATTGCAGATACTTAAGGTTGCATAGTTGGATGTAGTTTCTGGAAAGCAGATAGATTTGTAAAGAAACATTTTGCAATAGTGGTCTTAAGTTGAGTAAATTCATCACAGTGAATAGAAATGAGAAAGTTGGTCATTAGAATACAGAACGTGCCGTGGTTCTCAATAAAGAATTGTTCACACAGGAGGGTGCTTTATCACATGGGAAAGGACTCATTAGTAATTACCTGTCACCTCACCTGTCAGATATGCACATTAAAGAAGGCAGGTTGGACAAAAATATGGAAACACCAAAAACACAACACACTACTATGCCTAATATGGTGTGGGAAACCTGTTCGCCTTCAAAACCACCTCCATTCATCTCAAAAAAGGATAAATACCAGACCTGTACTGTTTTCAAGGGAGTCTTAGACCATTATTCCTGCAAAATAGTGGCAAGTTCAGGTAACGATTGTGGAAATGTAACGTGATAATATGCCCTGCTTTCCAAAGTAGACCACAAAGACTCAGTAATATTTAGATCTGGTGACTGTTGGGCAGTGGAGATTTAAGAGTTCATCCTCATGTACTCACAAAACCAGTTCTGGACAATGGGAACTGTGTGAACCGAGGCACTGTTGTCTTGTAATATAGCATACCCATTGGGGAACAAACATTGTTTCATGGAACGGACCTCATCAGCCAAAGTGGTCGCATAATTTTTGATAGTAATTTGACCTTGCAGAGTAACCATAAAACATCATGATATGGCTGCCCAAATCATTACCGAACCCCCACCCTGTTTCACTCTTTGGACATAAACTCAGGCAGAAGTTGAACACTGTGAAACAAGACTCATCCGATCAAATTACTTTGTTTCATTGCTCCATCCAGATTTGTCTTCAGCACAACTGTTTCCTGTTACGAGCATTTGTGTCCACAGATCATGGTCTAGTGGCTAGCGTTGCTTCCTCTGGATCACAGGGTATCGGGTTCGATTCCTGTCTGTGTTGAGGATTTTCTCTGCCTGGGGACTGGTTGCTTGTGTTGTCCTCATCATTTCACCATCATTTGTGACAGTGGCTAGATCGGACTGCGTAAAAATTGGGACTTTGTACGGGCACTGATGGCCCCGCAGTTGAGTGCCCCATAAACGAATCATCATCATCATCATCATCATCATCCACACCCTTCAGCCATCTATCCCTTGGTCTTCCTCTTGCTCGTTTCTTTCGCATCTCCATTTCATATATGTTCTTGGGAAGCCTCTTCTTTTCATTCTCTTTTTAAGTGCAAATACCATCTTAGCCTTGATGTTTCTATCCTGCTCTGCAACAATTCCTCTTTAACTATTTCTCTTGCCCTTTCATTTCTCATCCTTTCTAATGTTGTTACTCCTTCCTACTTCTGTGGAACATCATTTCACATGCTGTAGTCAGCTTACATCTCTTTTCTTCATTATTCATGTTTCAGATGCATGGGATGTGGTAATTTCTATATATTAGTAATTTGCTTCTTTCTGGGACGTCTTTGTTCCAAACCAGGCTCCATGATTTTGCAGGAAACTTCTCCCTGTCTGCAATGTTCAGTGATCTCTTCCTCATTTCTTCCATTTTCCCCTATCACACTTCCCAAGTACTTGACACTTCGCACTTTCTTCAATTGTTAACCTACAATTCTTATTTCACTAGTTGGTCTATATTATTTTTTTTTCTAGTTTTAACCAGGATCTCACATTTGTTTACATTAAATTTCATTCCGTACTGTTACACAGTTTCTTCCTGAATCTCTTCCTCCCTGTTTTCTCAGACCATTCACGAGCAGTGTTGCTTACATCTGTCTTCTCCAGTTTTTTGTGCCACTTTAGTGATTATCTCATCCAAGACCACAATGAAGAGGAGAGGTGACAATGCACTGCTATGATTCACACTATTTGTTTGCTGAACCATTCCTTCCCTTCATTTCCCACTTTCACATAACTCAGGCTTCCTTAGTACATCTTATCCATTCTGCCTGTTGTCTCTTTTTCCACTCTCTTCTTTTCTAGTGCTTCCCAGACCTTTCTTCTATAGACACTGTCAAATGACTCTTCTATATCAAGAAGGGCCAGCACAAGGTTTTCCCTAAATTCATAGTGGTGCTCCTGGAGCTGCTTACTGCAAATATAAGGTTAACAGTTGACTGCCCTGATCGGAAGCCATGCTGTTCCTCTCTCAATTTGTTCTTGATCCTTCCTTGGATTCTGCTCTCCAGGATCTTGTCATGTATCTTGGCACAGTGTGGTATCATTGTGACACCACTGCAGTTATTGTAATCCTTCTTACTCTTTTTTTTCCCTCCATATTATGATGATAGAAGAAGAAAGATTTTTATGTTCATTCATTCAGGAAAAAGTTACAGAATTTTCATGTAAAAAGTAGGTACTCCTGCACACTCCAAACGAGTTGATTAGTGAAGAACATAACTTTGTGGTGATCTATGAAAATATTCTATTTTAATGAACTGAATTTTCCACATATATATTTTTGAAATGAGTATTTCTGGCTTTCATTTTATTGTTTCCCCTGTGTTTCAGCCGGATGTGACATCAAGGAGCGAAAGTGAAGATTTAGGTAAGAACATTCACAAGCCACAATTTTTTTTAAAAAAATCATTTATTTGGTGTAGGAGCAAATTCATAATGAGAATTGTGCAACATCACTTCACATTGTCTTGTTTTCTTTTCTGCTCAAGTAGTTGTCTACTACTTACTTAATCTTCGCATAAAATTCTCTCTACCTGCATTTTCACTTATTTCTCTAATTTACTGTAATATTAAAGTACAATAATAAATTATGCCAGTCCTTCAGCCTGTTAAGTGTTCTTAATTTCTCCTACTAGTTTTTGTGCTCAAAACTTGAGCTACGCTGTGCTGTTTCTGAGCTAGCACCACAGTTACGTAGATGTGTATGGCATCTACTCACATAGATCATGTTTAACAATCTTAAATGCAACTAGCTGGTACAGAAGCATTTGTTACCTGTGTCTTCACAATCCAGAAAACAGGATATTGCAAAATGAATATACTGATTTTAAGGCTTTGAAGCGTTTATTACATTCAGTCTACAGTGTTAAATAATCATGAAATAGAAAAGCAGCTCAAACAGTTTTTCTTACAAGTGTTCAGTTGAGGACCATTCATCACACATCTAGTCGATACGATAGTTCTTCACTAACCTTGATTAGTGTGTCTGGAGTAATTGTTACAACGGTGCTGTTTCTAAAGTTGGATAGATCAGTTGGTAGTGGAAGCACATACAGGTAAAAATTGCATGGCATCAAATTGTGTATGGACATATAGGTCATGCAAAAAAGCTCTTTTCATTCAGCCCCTTGTGGTCAGTCCAGTGGACAGATACAACACTGTTGAATCAATTGTAGCTGCCAAGTGAAGTTTTTTGACTCTGTTTTTCATCTGCAAAGTAATGCCCATTAACTTTCCACCAGGATGTGGCAAAAAAAGAAGTCAATTTAGGGGGGTCTTTGTGGGGGATTTGTGTGTGTTCACTTTTCCTCTTAGGTGAAATGTCGATTGATCACTGAAGATGACAGGATCCAGAAAATCTTCAGTCATGCAGCAACATTTTGTATGCATAGTTGGTAGGTAACCCAAAGGCTGCAGGCTTTAGATTTTGTAACAACCGAAAATGATTAAGATGCAGTTGTAAGCATCTTGTTAAATCTCCACACAAACATCACTCTAACTACAAATTCACGATTCGCTTTTGGAACTGATTTTAGGGGGCTATGCATGAGAGACAGTCACTCTTGGTAGTCCCATACTCTTCCCTTTGTGCAGAAGTATACAAAAAAAACTGTTTGAGTTGCTGTTTCATTTTATGTATTATTTATAGTGGTATGTTGAATGTAATAAGTGCAACAAATCCCTAAAGCCCACATGGTTCATTTTGAAACAGCCTTTACTATAAACTACTGTAGTGCATTCCTCAGACTTGTCTTTCTGTTTTGATGTTGAATTGTGCTATTCAGTCCTCACTTATTTATCCTACAGGTGCATATAGGTATTGGGGAGAGGGGATATTGGGAAATAAGTCATAGGAGAAGCAGGATTTGGCAGTCCTTGATTTCTGTTACTTGCACACACTTGTGCATGCACGTGTGGGAGAGTGAGTAGGTTAAATGATGAAAGCAGCAAGGGTATGCTGACTTTTAATTGTTTTTGTTGCAGAATTATCCTGTTATGTTATAAATGAATTTATAATGTACAATCAACAAAACAAAAGTGTTCATATAGAAAACATCCAGGTCCCATGTACTGAATATTAGTAGGAGTCACTGTTTATAAATTAAACAGAATTAACTAGCGGGAAGAAAATGCAGCAAAACAAAAACCTTCCACTCTTACTATATATATGCTTAATGATTGTTTACCTTATTAAGACAATCAAGTGACAGATTTATTTATTTATTCTAGTGGTGGTATCAGACAAGGATCCAGATGAGCCAACTAAAAGTGAGAAAGCAGACAAGCCAGAAAAAGCAGAAGTTATAGACTTGACACTGAGTGATTCTGATGATGATACAAGTAGTGCAACAAAAGACAAAAGCTCTAAAGATTCATCTCAACAGTTAATGAAGACATCAGGTATGTAATGGGCAATTTTAGTTCTCCCAAAATAATTGTCATCATTAGGCTTTGAATGTAATGTACAGAACAACTTAACTGAAGGCATTGGCAGAAGGGAATGCAAAATATTATTGCTGTTGCAGTCTCGGATGTTGCCACATTTTCTCCCAAGATGTAATGTGGTAGTGAACTAGTTGAAAGTATTTCTTAAGTTAATTTTAGTTTGGGTATCTCAAACCAAATGGAGAATGATTATCGCTTGTCAGTTAGGGGGATGACTTTATATTTTTATTCAGTTGTAAAAATTACTTTTTTTCTAAAGCATTTGCTAAAAACATAACATAAAGCTGAAGAACATACACTATGTATAAACTTTTTATTTAAATTACAGTACATATCGACCTGTTTTGTTTCAGCATTTGAAATATTAAATCTAAAAAAATAAATAAATAAATAAAATGCTTAATATTATAACATACTGAAGAGTATTTTCTGGCTGACATCAGTAGTTTATATTTCTAAATTAATAAGGTACAAATGTTAAATTTATACAAGAATTTCAGCATGCCTCTTGTACAAGGCACCTACTTAGCATTTACACAGTGAAGTTTTTTATTTCTTAGTTGATCATGTACACATCATTAAATTTACGGAAGGTATTCAGCATGCATCTAGTGCAAGAAACTGCTTAGCATTTACAGAATGATGATTTAACTTTTACGCATGTTGCAGTTGTGATGCTCTGTACAGTAAGGCATTAATATTTCAGTCAGTGCTTCAGTCTGTTGTAAACCCTGGAACATATTTTTCACACAGAAATACTGAGAGTAAAATGAACATGATCTATCAGCTTATACCTTTTATAATTACAAAGAGCCCTTAAAGACCATTCCTTTTCAGTTACCTTCATACATATAGAATATGATGCTCACTGCCTGGACATCATTTTTCTCAAGGAATATGATGCAATTCTCAAGAGATTTACTCATATTTTTCATACTGTTAAAACAATTCTAAGTTTTGTTACTACCATCTCTGTGTTTGAAGTGAGATTATAGCTATTGAACATACTGTTCTAGTCAGATAATTGCAAAACCTCTCCGTGAGCATGCACCTACAGTGAAAGTTGGTGACCCCCAACTGAATTTCAAGAACTGGGCTTCAATATCCACTGCGGAAGGAGTAACAAAACTACTAAAAGAAAGTTAAAATCTATACGTCACTAAATCACTTTCAATGTTTTCTAACAAAGACTATAGTACTGTTGCCACTCCATCAGAATGTTCACTCAGGGTCTCCTTTTCAGTACTATTTTTGTTCGTAACAAGTGCAATAGACAGAAACTATGCAAAAGGCGATTTTGAAAGGTTTGTTTTAAAGTATAAAACAGTTTCAAAAACTTTGGTAATTGGTTTTTGTGCCATTATTTTCTGCTATGATGTTTTGTTCTCCTTTTATACACACGACCTCAAAACTAAACTCTTGTAGGAAGAGGCACCACCTTGCTATTTCTTTTGTGTAATAGTTTGCTTGTTAAGTAAAATGACAGGACTTGGGGATCACAAAATACTTCTGTTTGTTTCCCCCATAGGTAATATTCGACTTTTCTTAATGCTCAAACCACTGCCATTGCTTTAAATTTGGTCTCTGAATATGATAACTAACATTCTGTAAGGGTTTGACTAATTACACATTCTGTTGGTTTTCCTTCAATTTCTCTGACCGGAAACAGATGTGCCCCCACTCCTTATGATTAAGCACCTGTGCTCAAGCATAGGTCTTTACTCATGTCCAGATGGCACAGTAAATTAGCATTTATTAAGGCTTTCATAATAGCATTAAAGTCCTCCAGCCTTCAGCTGGTATCGCATGACTTTTCCTGTATCTGGTAATATTCCTTCTGGAGAGATGACATGCTCTTCCCACCTGGCAGTCGTGATCACTAAGCCATGTACATATAGTGTTGCTCTACTTAGCAGCTCTGGGCCCAACACTGCCCAGCACTATTATGAATGCACTAGCACCGACATTTAGTCCAAAGGGTAAAACGCAAAATGTACAACTTCTACCAAAACAAATAAATACAGTTTATTTCCTGCTGTCGAAGTGTATTGTTGTCTGCCAGTATAATACTCTCAGAGAGGCCTATAGTTGTTCAACACCTAATCTTGTGAAATTTTAACAATTGTTCATGTAAGTTCTCAGGATTTGCCCTCATCGACACAATGATTTTGTTTATTTCCCTTGCTTCCAATAACAAACAGCTGTGGTTGCCCGGTGTAATGTTAAGCTCTCTCTATACAGCTTAAGCGTTTTCGTGGACTTACTTCTTGAAGAATGCTGGTTCTGCTTTCTTGCAGTCTTCTGATAGCTCCAGTGCTTCTCCGAAGATTTCACTGCTAGGAAGGGGAAATTTTCACTCTCTCGCTCTCTCTCTTCTTATTTAAAAAATACGCTACTCTTGGAATATCATTCAATGCACCAGAACATATTTATTTCCACTTTGTACAAAAAAAAAAAAAAAAAAAAAAAAAAAAAAAAAAAAAAAAAAAAAAACTAAACTTTGACGTAAGCCCACACATTACTGGGCACCCAGAATCAGTTAGTTACACATTTTTGAACACAATTAATACATAAGCTTTCATGTGACTATCCACGTCCAGTCCACGTACTCTCAACAGCAGTTCAACGTCTAATAAACAGTCACTATTTTGAATCTTCCCATTTGTTTTTTAACAATACAATGCTACATTACTCTTTGCAACTGGCCACGGAGCTTCCGGGCCGTATTTGCTTGTTCTTGCAGGTTGCGCTGAACGCTTGCCAGTGCTGATGAATTATCTCCCTTCCATCTGCACAAACAATAAATGGGTGCAGTATCTCATGCTCATCCTTATGCCCTGTTTTAAAATAATGTGTGTTCGAAATGGCTGGAACACAAGTGTCTCCAGACTTTCGTAAAATTCTGGGGGCACTACACTCCCATTAGGTTTTGTAAAGGCTGAAAGAAGACAACAATATAGTGATTGTGAGGTCTCTGTGAACTTCTAATTCACAGTCCTTTTGATTTATTTTCTTACTGCTTTTTTTTTTACCTAGTATCACGTATGATGAATGACAAAATGTTTTGTGTGAATAAACACGGTCGTGGAACCCTTGTCAGCCGGAAGAATGATGATGGATCGGTCAGCTTTCAGATCACGGATAGCCTGGGATTCGGCTGTGGTGATGTTGGGAGTGGGATTAAGGTTTTTCAAGAAAGATTGAGAGGCAAGGCTGGAAGTGAGAAATTCCTGGAAGGTTTGGAGAGGGTGATTTTGAGGAAGAGGAGGTGGGTCCCGCTGTGATGGAGGACGGAACTGTTCCAGGCAGGGTTCAATTTGGATAGTGTCTTGGGGAGTTGGATCATTAGGAGTGGGATCAGGATTGTTTTTCTTTGTGGCAAAGTGATATTTCCAGCAGAGACTACGAGTGTAGGACCCCTCAAACCCAGAACCTCTCACAGAAGAACCCCAAAAGTGCCCCACTTGTGACAGTTTACTTCCCGGGACTGGATCAGACCTTGAATGTGGCTCTCCAGCAGGGATACGACTTCCTAAAATCCTGCCCCGAAATGAGATCCATCCTTCATGAAATCCTCTCCACTCCACCAAGAGTGTCTTTCCGCCCTCCACCTAACCTTCGTAACCTCTTGGTTCATCCCTATGAAATCCCCAAACCACCTTCCCTACCCTCTGGCTCCTACCCTTGCAACCGCCCCCGGTGTAAAACCTGTCCTATGCACCCTCCCACCACCACCTACTCCAGTCCTGTAACCCGGAAGGTGTACACGATCAAAGGGAGAGCCACATGTGAAAGCACCCACGTGATTTACCAACTGACCTGCCTGCACTGTGACGCTTTCTATGTGGGAATGACCAGCAACAAACTGTCCATTCACATGAATGGACACAGGCAGACAGTGTTTGTTGGTAATGAGGATCACCCTGTGGCTAAACATGCCTTGATGCACGGCCAGCACATCTTGGCACAGTGTTACACTGTCCGAGTTATCTGGATACTTCCCACCAACACCAACCTATCCGAACTCCGGAGATGGGAACTCGCCCTTCAGTATATCCTCTCTTCTCGATATCCGCCAGGCCTCAACCTCCGCTAATTTCAAGTTGCCGCCGCTCATACCTTACCTGTCTTTCAACAACTTCTTTGCCTCTGTACTTCCGCCTCGACTGACATCTCTGCCCTTACTCTTTGCCTTTAAATATGTCTGCTTGTGTCTGTGTATGTGCGGATGGATATGTGTGTGTGTGTGTGTGTGCGAGTGTACACCTGTCCTTTTTTTCCCCTAAGGGAAGTCTTTCCGCTCCCGGGATTGGAATAACTCCTTACCCTCTCCCTTAAAACCCACATCCTTTCATTTTTCCCTCTCCTTCCCTCTTTCCTGATGAAGCAACTGCCAGTTGCGAAAGCTCGTAATTCTGTGTGTGTGTTTGTGTGTTTTGTTCATGTGCCTGTCTGCCGGCGCTTTCCCGCTTGGTAAGTCTTGGAATCTTTGTTTTTAATATATTTTTCCCATGTGGAAGTTTCTTTCTATTTTATTTGCTTTGTATTTCTTATGACTTGTTTTTTGTAACTAGTTCCATCAGAATCATGTGTTTGTCCAACTGGAAATAACACTAGTTGTTACTTCAAACTGTGGAAAGAAGTCCATTCTGAGAATACAGTTAACTATTAATTTCTCCACCACAAGAAATGTACATTTTATGGTAACCTCATTAAGCGTGATGGGTATGCACATTTGTAGTTTCATTCCTCTTGACCTGTCTCCCATGGCAATCAGAATTTTACAATTTTGAATGGTAAGGTTGCTATATGCATATTGTTTTTTATCTTGCTTAAAAAAAACTTATTTATATTACATTCGTAGAAGCTCTGGTGTCCAGTGCAATAGGTACTAAAATATTTTGTAGTTTGGTATTTCTTATTGCCTGTACTATTTCATCAGTGTTTTTATTATTAAGTACCTTTGTTGCATATAACTCATCTTTTACATCTTGGTCTTTATCAAAATATAAAAAAATGTATGTTTTGTGAATGATTTTCCCCACTTGCCTATTCGTTTGTTGTCAGTTTCTCCACCTTGTGTGGGACCAACAGTTACTGGTCTGTACTAATTACCGTTCACATTATTTGGTCTCCTACATGGACATTGACTTATAAAAAATAATTGGGGGGGGGGGGGGGGGGGCACTCACACTGACAGTCTTGCCCCAGGAAATTTTCTAAATTTTAGATGGAAAAATAGAGAGTTTTAAAGTTTCTAACCATTTTAGAGTCATATGATCAACTTCGGAACCCCAAAAAACTTGACTCTTGATAACTCGACACTCCAGGAAACTTGACATACTTGACACATTTTTTGACTTTGAAAAAAGAAACAAAACATCAGCACTCACAGTATTTTCATAAATAGCTAATTTAATTTACAGTAGTAATCATGCTTATAGACTACTACAGGGCAGTGAATATATAGCGCTGAAAAGACTAAATTTATATTTAAATAAATTCTTAAACTATCATTAGTAGAATAAAACATGAAATATTGCTGTTCTACAGTAATAGCACTTCGATTAATAAGTGAAATAGCTAATTTAATCATACTTTGAATAAGGCTCAGGGTTCATTAAATGAAAACAATATCTGAAAGTTATTGCTTTAATAGTTAATAAAGTTTATAGAGTATGCCTAATACTTTCAGTCAAAAAGTATGTACAAAGCGGGTTTTAATTGGGTCTTACCCCTAAAAATATTTAAGTATTTTAAAGTACCTAATACAGTACTATAGTAATACAGTACTAAACTAGTACTAACATTTCAAAACTGAAAATTTAACATTATTTAGGTACTTAATTCTCTATTTTATAAAGATTTTTAATATTGTTCTAAATGCCATTATTAGGGCTAGAGTGTCTTCAGAAAGGTGCAAATGTTGACTGTCTGACTGGATTATTGAATATGAAGTCGTTGATGACTGGTCAGATATCCAGTTCATCCAAAATGTCTCGATGGGCATGTTGTTCAATCGCTTCTGTCACATTGTTGATCAGAGATATGACTTCAGACATCTAAGAACGTTAAAAGACCATTCTGCTGTTGCTGTCGTGATTGGAACTACTTGGAGAAGCTTGATGCCCTTCACTACTTCACATAATATTTCTCCAACTGCAGGCTCTTGTGTAATGTACTTTCTTATATCATGCATGTTTTTTAAGACCAGTTGTTTATTATTCGTGATATCAGCTAACATATTCACGGTAAGTGCAGTCTCTCAATGTTTAGGTCATTTTTGAAAAACTCAGTTCATGTGTCCAAATTTGTTTCACCTCTGTTTACTAAAAGCAAATACTCTTGTTCTATTGCAATGACCTGTGAGTCCAGTTGAAGCAAACCGCCCAGTAATGCAAGATTGCACCGTGTCACAAACTTCAGTGTAAATAGTTTTGTAGTATTCATTTGGGATTTTGAAAGTGTGCGGTGAACTGGCTTTGTTGTTTTCATACCTAATTTTTGTATACTTCGATTCCGAGGAAGAATAGGATCAACTTGTGAAGGCATTTTCTTTTAAATGCAATTCGCAAAAGTATTCAGAACTGTCACACCTTCCATTCAATATACAAATCAAGCCCTCATATATTTTTTCCAGATCGGCAACACTGAGATGAGGGCATTGAATGTTTTCATTGACATCCTCTACCGGGTTCATTGCATGCCAATAAAGACGTAAAAAGAAATATGTCTTGAATTGTAACATTGACTCAAGATAGCCTGTACATTTGTAACCTGCCTCTGTTTTGTCACCTGCAGAAAATGTTTCAAAAAACTCTAGAAGTTCTTTAAAGTTTTTCACTATTCTCAAGATACTAGAAGGTCACATAGTCCATCGAGTAGGGCAAAGGGATCATAGACCAGCTTGGTCGTTGGCACTCTCACAGCATATGCTTCTGAAAAGTCCCATCCTTTTGTTGGAGTCCCTTGTGGCGTTTATCAAGTCCTTCGCTAAAGCCATAATATCCCCCATAGATGTAAGATGGCGGGGCTGTCCTACAACTGCCAAGTCTAAACTGTGAGGAGTGCAGTGCACACAACGTGCTTTTGGTTGTGTATTCAAAACTAAGTTTTTTAGTCCTTTGAACTTACCTCTCATATTCGAGACACCACCGTAGCACTGTCCTCTTAAGTTATCCATTCGCAAAACAAGACGAGCAAAAATGTCTTTTAAAATACTAAATAGAGTTTGTGATTCAGTGTTGGGGGTCTCGTATAAGCCAATAAAGTCTTCATTGACGATTAAGGTATCATTGTCAGTATGAATACAAAATGAAACTTGTTCATGAATCGAAGAATCACTTGTTTCGTCAACCATAATAGAAAAATGTTCAGTCTTCTTGATTGAAGCCAAAATCTTTCTCAAAACAGACTCTCCTAGTAGATGAATGACCTTGTTTTGAATTTGGGACGTCAACTTATACGCCAAACGCCCTAACCAATCTTTAAACTTCAGTATATCTTTCTTTCAGAGTTCCAACAATTGAAAAAAAATAGAGTTTACATCTTCATGCACTCTAATTGCTAGTCCTTGTCGGCATGGAAATTGCACAGTAGTAAAAATTGTCTCCAGAGCTAAACAACCTATCTTCATATCACTATGTAACTGTTCATTCAGTTGGGAGGTCTCACTTCGGTTAGTGATAGAACTTAGTTTCAGAACACCTTCATTATACATGAACATATTTCCATGAAGACGGAATTTTTCCAAAGCCTTTTTCCACTTATAAAACCCTACAGAAGTAAATGTCGTGTCTCTCTCTCTCTCTCTCTCTCTCTCTCTCTCTCTCTCTCTCTCTCTCTAAGAAAATTGTTATAGACTTTTAGGATCTGCCTGTCTGCAGGTTTTGCAAAAAAACTTTTTCAGTAGGTGCTTCATATTCTAGCCATGTATATTTGATCAACCAAAACTTCTGAAATGATCTTCACTTATCGGATTGTCCAGGTTTCGGCTGTGTACGGTTCTCGCCTGAAGACGACAAAGCAATTGACAACACAATAATTGTTGGATGTTGACTTGCAGTATCATCAACATCCAAGCGCGTCTTTTTGGGAACAAATTTATCCATTGCAAACTTAATTCACAATACACTAAGAGACTAAAGTAAACAAATAAAATGTTGTTGTTGTGGTCTTCAGTCCACAGACTGGTTTGTTGCAGCTCTCCATGCTACTCTATTCTGTGCAAGCTTCTTCATGTCCCACCTACCTACTGCAACCTACATCCTTCTAAATCTGTTTAGTGTATTCATATCTTGGTCTCCTTATACGATTTTTACCCTCCACGCTGCCCTCGAATACTAAATTTGTGATCCCTCGATGTCTCAGAAAATGCCCTACCAACCGATCTCTTCTTTTAGTCAAGTTGTGGCACAAGCTCCTCTTCTCCCCAATTCTATTCAATACCTCCTCATTAGTTATGTGATCTACCCATCTAATCTTCAGCATTCTTCTGTAGCACCAAATTTCGAAAGCTTCTATTCTCTTCTTGTCCAAACTATTTATCGTCCACGTTTCCCTTCCGTACATGGCTACACTCCATACAAATACTTTCATAAACGACTTCTTGACACTTAAATCTATACTTGATGTTAACAAATTTCTCTTTTTCAGAAATGCTTTCCTTGCCATTGACAGTCTACATTTTGTATCCTCTCTACTTCGACCACCATCAGTTATTTTGCTCCCCAAATAGCAAAACTCCGTTACTACCTTAAATGTCTCATTTCCTAATCTAATTCCCTCAGCATCACTCAAATTAATTCGACTACATTCCATTATCCTTGTTTTGCTTTTGTTGATGTTCATCTTATACCCTTCTTTCAAGACACTGTCCATTCCGTTCAACTGCTCTTCCAAGTCCTTTGCTGTCTCTGACAGAATTACAATGTCATCAGCAAACCTCAAAGTTTTTATTTCTTCTCCATGGATTTTAATACATACTCTGAATTTTTCTGTTGTTTCCTTTACTGCTTGCTCAATATATAGATTAAATAACATCAGGGAGAGGCTACAACCCTGTGTCACTCCCTTCCAAACCACTGCTTGCCTTTCATGCCCTTCGATTCTTATAACTGCCATCTGGTTTCTGTACAAATTGTAAATAGCCTTTTGCTCCCTTTATTTTACCCCTGTCACCTTCAGAATTTGAAAGACAGTATTCCAGTCAACATTGTCAAAAGCTTTCTGTAAGTATACAAATGCTAGAAATGTAGGTTTGCCTTTCCTTAATCTATTTTCTAAGATAAGTGTCGTAGGGTCAACATTGCCTCCCGTGTTCCAACATTTCTGCGGAAACCAAACTGATCTTCCCCAAGGTTGGTATCTACCAGTTTTTCCATTCATCTGTAAAGAATTTTTGTTAGTATTTTCCAGCTGTGGCTTATTAAACTGATAGTTCATTAATTTTCACATCTGCCAAACCTGCTTTCTTCGGGACTGGAATTATTATATTGTTCTTGAAGTCTGAGGATATTTTGCCTGTCTCATACATCTTGCTCACCAGATGGTAGAGTTTTGTCAGGACTGGCTCTCCCAAGGCTATCAGTAGTTCTAATGGAATGTTGTCTACTCCCGGGGTCTTGTTTCGACTTAGGTCTTTCAGTGCTCTGCCAAACTCTTGGCACAGTATCATATCTTCCTTTTCATCTTCATCTACATCCTCTTCTATTTCCATAATATTGTCCTCAAGAACATCGCCCTTGTATAGACCCTCTATATACTTCTTCCACCTTTGTGCTTTCCCTTCTTTGCTTAGAACTGGAGTCGGTGTCTGTGGTCTCCTATAATCTGTAGCACCTTGCCAATTAGTGTACCTGCCTGTGTTGTTAGGATTTGGTCAGTTCCAGTAGCTTGTTGGTTCACGCCCATGGCCATCTCTCTTTTGATAACCGTTGTTTCCACAATAACCAAAATTACTCTGCCTATTACCTGACAGTGATGTATATGGCTGCCAACCATGGCCATTGTTGTTACCAGGCTGGTTGTTTCCATTGCTTTGGACATTTGACTGTGGATCTTCTTGAGCTTGGCCATCTTCGTGTATGAGAGCTGTGGAATCCAGTTCCTAGAGAAAATATGATAGTATCTAATACCCAGAGAAAATACTCAAGGTCTGGCTCATGTCCAGGCTTACATTAATCTCATCTAGTCTTATTTGCATACTTTTCAAAGTATTTTTGCAGTCCTCCTCATTTAGTGCTCAACAATTGTGAGTTGAAGACTTATCGCCACAGTCGTCCGTGAACACTAACGGACCAAAAATTACCCAAAATGGCTTGCTTAGATTGTTCATGTGTTTGACAATGTTCTCCAATATTTGCTGCCCAGAGCAGTGAGTCTCCTTGGGTGACTTGTACCATGCAGCATATTTTTTGTGATTCGGCCTAGCTTCATTGCTCTTATAAAAATGATGAAGTGAACTTTTTTGTCCCTGTAGACAAGACCTGAAATTGGCAACATTTTGATAAGCTTTCATCCATCAATACTGAAACAAAAGACAAATTCCTGTTTCCTGTGAGTGTGGTAATGATGTATGGCAGTGGGAGGTACTTTATTTGGTTTGTCAGCAGTAGCCATGTTCATTATATGTGCAGAAACCCTTTTCATTGGCTTTGTGAAAATGCAGAGTTAACATATATTTTCTCATGCATGTTTCTGGGATTAACAAATTTGTTCTAACTCTGGCAGTGGCCAGTTCAGAACAAATTTACTTCTCAGTGACTTTGGCTGTCTGAATGGCATTTATTGTCCAAGCTAACACATCATATGCGTTTGACATATTTGTAAAATTCTGATTGAGATCATTTGACATATTTGTAAAAATGTGTTTTAAAATTTCTGTCATGCCATTCATACTGCTTGCCTTGAGCAGTGTGTTGTTTCCCAGTATTTGAGGGGGGGGGGGGGGGGGGGCTGTACTTCTTCACATAAACATTTGTGTTCACACTACACTGGACTGTTGTAAATTTCAAAGCCAGCTACAATGTGAGCAGTGAAATTCTTTACAGTTGTATGAACAATAGTACTTACAACATTCAATGGGCACTTTCCTTGTTGCAGTCTCCAGTCTAATGAATAAACAACTATAATGTGTAGTTGTTGTTGTTGTGGCCTTCAGTCGTGAGACTGGTTTGATGCAGTTCTCCATGCTACTCTATCCTGTGCAAGCTTCATCATCTCCCAGTACCTATTGCAACCTACATCCTTCTGAATCTGTTCAGTATATTCATCTCTTGGTCTCCCTCTACAATTTTTACCCTCCACACTGCCCTCCAATACTAAATTGGCGATCCCTTGATGCCTCAGAATATGTCCTATCAACTGATCCCTTCTTCTAGCCAAATTGCTCTTCTCCTCAATTCTATTCAGTACCTCCTCATTAGTTATGTGATCTACCCATCTAATCTTCAGCATTCTTCTGTAGCACCAAATTTCGTAAGCTTCTATGCTCTTTTTGTCTAAACTATTTATCGTCCACGTTTCCCTTCCGTACATGGCTACACTCCATACAAATACTTTCAGAAATGACTTCCTGACACTTAAATATATACTCGATGTTAACAAATTCATCTTCTTCAGAAACACTTTACTTGCAATTGCCAGTCTACATTTTGTATCCTCTCTACTTCGACCATAATCAGTTATTTTGCTCCCCAAATAGCAAAACTCCTTTAGTACTTTAAGTGTCTCATTTCCTAATCTAATTCCCTCAGCATCACCCAACTTAATTCGACTACATTCCATTATCCTTGTTTTGCTTTTGTTGATGTTCATCTTATACCCTCCTTTCATGACACTGTCCATTCCGTTCAACTGCTCTTCCAAGTCCTTTGCTGTCTCTGACAGAATTATAATGTCATCGGCGAACCTCAAAGTTTTTATTTCTTCTCCTTGGATTTTAATACCTACTTCGAGTTTTACTTTTGCTTCCTTCACTGCTTACTCAATATACAGATTGAATAACATCGGGGAGAGGCTACAACCCTGGCTCACTTCCTTCCCAACCACTGCTTCCCTTTCATGCCCCTCGTCTTTTATAACTGCCATTTGGTTTCTGTACAAATTGTAAATAGCCTTTTGCTTCCTGTATTTTACCCCTGCCACCTTCAGAATTTGAAAGACAGAATTCCAGTCAACATTGTCAAAAGGTTTCTCTAAGTCTACAAATGCTAGAAAAGTAGGTTTGTCTTTCCTTAATCTAGCTTCTAAGATAAGTCGTAGGGTCAGTATTGCCTCATGTATTCCAATATTTCTGCGGAAACCAAACTGATCTTCCCCAAGGTTGGCATCTACCAATTTTTCAATTCATCTGGAAAGAATTTGTGTTAGTATTTTGCATCCGTGACTTATTAAACTGATTGTTCGGTAATTTTCACATCTGTCAGCATCTGCTTTCTTTGGGATTGGAATTATTATATTGTTCTTGAAGTCTGAGAGTATT
The DNA here is from genome assembly GCF_023897955.1 of Schistocerca gregaria. NCBI lineage: Eukaryota > Metazoa > Arthropoda > Insecta > Orthoptera > Acrididae > Schistocerca > Schistocerca gregaria. Next base: position 330,343,158 of record NC_064924.1, read on the forward strand.
CTGCGTGTCTCATACATCTTGCTCACCAGATGGTAGAGTTTTGTCAGGACTGGCTCTCCCAAGGCCGTCAGTAGTTCCAATGGAATGTTGTCTACTCCTGGGGCCTTGTTTTGACTCAGGTCTTTCAGTGCTCTGTCAAACTCTTCACGCAGTATCATATCTCCCATTTCATCTTCATCTACATCCTCTTCCATTTCCATAATATTGTTCTAAAGTACATTGCCCTTGTATAGACCCTCTATATACTCCATCCACCTTTCTGCTTTCCCTTCTTTGCTTAGAACTAGGTTTCCATCTGAGCTCCTGATATTCATGCAAGTGGTTCTCTTTTCTCCAAAGGTCTCTTTAATTTTCCTGTAGGCAGTATCTACCTTACCCCTAGTGAGATAAACCTCTGCAGCCTTACAATTGTCCTCTAGCCATCCCTGCTTAGCCACTTTGCACTGCCTGTCGATATCATTTTTGAGACTTTGTATTCCTTTTTGGCTGCTTCATTTACTGCATTTTTATATTTTCTCCTTTCATCAATTAAATTCAATATATCTTCTGCTACCCAAGGATTTCTATCAGCACTCGCCTTTCTACCTACTAGATCCTCTGTTGCCTTCACTACTTCATCTCTCAAAGCTATCCATTCTTCTTCTACTTTATTTCTTTCCCCCCATTCCTGTCAATTGTCCCTTTATGCTCTCTCTGAAACTCGGTACAACCTCTGGTTCTGTCAGTTTATCCAGGTCCCATCTCCTTAAATTCCCACCTTTTTGCAGTTTCTTCAGTTTTAATCTACAGCTCATAACCAATAGATTGTGGCCAGAGTCCACATCTGACCCTGGAAATGTCTTACAATTTAAAATCTGGTTCCTAAATCTCTGTCTTACCATTATATTATCTATCTGAAATCTTTTAGTATCTCCAGGGTTCTTCCATGTAAACAACCTTCTTTCATGATTCTTGAACCAGGTGTTAGCTATGATTAAGTTGTGCTCTGTGCAAAATTCTATCAAGTGGATTCCTCTTTCATTTCTTAGCCCCAATCCATATTCACCTACTAAGTTTCCTTCTCTCCCTTTCCCTACTACCGAATTCCAGTCACCCATGACTATTACATTTTCGTCTCCCTTCACTACCTGAATAATTTATTTTATATCATCATGCATTTCTTCAATTTCTTCATCATCTGCAGAGCTAGTTGGCATATAAACTTGTTTTACTGTTGTAGGCGTGGGCTTCGTGTCTATCTTGGCCACAATAATGCGTTCTCTATGCTGTTTGGGACTATTTTACCTCCAGAATATTTTACCCAAGAGGACGCCATCATCATTTAACCATACAATAAAGCTGCATGCCCTCGGGAAAAGTAACGGCTATAGTTTCCTCCTTGCTTTCAGCCGTTCGCAGTACAAGAACAGCAACGCCATTTTGGTTAGTGTTAGAAGGCCAGATCACTCGATCATCCAGACTGTTGCCCCTGCAACTACTGAAAAGACTGCTACCCCTCTTCAGGAACCACACGTTTGTCTGGCCTCTCAACAGATAACCCTCCGTTGTGGTTGCACCTACGGTACGGCCATCTGTATAGCTGAGGCACGCAAGCCTCCCCACTCCCCACCAACAGCAAGGCCCATGGTGTGTGTGTGTGTGTGTGTGTGTGTGTGTGTGTGTGTGTGTGTGTGTGTGTGTGTGTGTGTGGTTTTTGTGGTTTTTTTGCCCCTCTAATGGAACCTGAAAGAAACATTAGATAAAAGTTTTTACAATTGCCTTTTGTACACATACTGTTATTGTTTACGTGTATTGTTGTACCTGGATAAATGTTGGTGCCGATGGGCATGTAAATAGTGAAGATCGGCTTTTACCTCTGCATTTCAGTTGCTGTTAAGTTAATTGTGATCTGCCCGACACATCTTGTATTGCTTTTCAATGTAGTGTGGAGCAATCGGATGTGATTTTTCATTCTGCCATGCAGTGACTTCTGTACAGTAATAATTCTTCCTTCATAGTTTCACAGATGAACAGGTAAAAAAAAATGTTTAACAACTATGGCAATTATGTTTTCCACATAAGCATTTTTACTACAGGGCAATGTCATGTCTGCTCGGTACGACCCGCTCTCTCAGTATCATCACGAATGTAGTCTGCTTGTCAAATTTCATTTGCTGTTTCACAAATATTATTTCTGTGGTTCTTATTATTCTGTAGAAATTACCAAAAGCTGATGTAAGGTAATGCAGTTTACTGTCAAAAGAAAATGGGAAAAAAATACCACTCTTTCTTCTTTCATTATGTTTAGATACACTTCAGACACCACACAAAGCCCAATGAATATCTCAAACAGAAATTACAAAATACAAGCAGAAATAAATCATTGATTGCCATAATCAAAATCGTTTTTAATATTAGCAAAAGTCATTTCAATGTGATAAGATAGTATGTTTGCTTGTTTATAATCAATGCTGAGTGCAGCTCCAAAGACATAAACATAAAGTATAAATGTACTGGAGGACCATGAATTTAAGAAGGCCATTTAATAGTTCGGGCCCATTCAGATTGTCATGAATGACAACAGTTGAGATAAACACTTATTATTCACAATTAAGTTCCCCAAGTCAAAACATAAAGTCAAAACAGCTATGGACATCCGACTGACCGAGAGTCCATTCACGACATTGTTCTTCTCTTCTTCATTTTGGCAAGTGTACTATTATGTGTCATTGGAGGGATAGCTTGCTGACCATTGTCCCTCTCGGTACAGACATCTCCAGAGAGGGTAGTACTCTCCAGTGGCTTGGTAGAATGTAGCAGCTGACATATCGGCACCCAAAGGCATATTAATTTCTTTCCAGTGTAATACACGCAACCCAAGTCCTGCTAAATCATGGAAAATAACACAAGAAGATACAGAATCATTCTGTCTTTCAATCAGGTGTGTCCATAGAGTTTGTAAGTGGTGTCTGAAAACAACAATTGCATAAACAAAAAATACATTGAAACATAAAAAAATTTTGAAACCCTCGGAGGATAAGAAAAGAAGACATACAAAACACACATACATTTCTTCTTTTGTATCACTTCACCCAGTAAACAACATTGATGCAGGGTGGTCTCGTGAGAACCCCTTGCAGTGTGCGAATAGTGGCCACTCACACCATCTCATTGCACCCAGGGTGTACGTCTTCACTGATAGTCAGCTTTCGGCATAGGCGTGGCACATTCACACTGAGGACTGTCCATGTGGTATTCTGCTACAGGTGATGTAGGTAGTCAGATGACCAGCACCGCCAAGAGATGTAGAACCCTTGCTGCAGTAGTTCGCACTTTGTAAGCAAGCTCAGGTTGGCTGTGCCGAGACCTGGCTGAGGGATGCTTGTGACTGTGGTTCCAATCAGGAAATGACCTGGGGCGAAGAATCGAGGATCAGAAGGATCACGAGATTGTGACACAAGAGTTCATGCAAGCCCCAATTTGGCAAGTCAAGGTTGTCTACTCTTCAAATGTTGGACATACAGTTCTCATAATTTGCCACAAGTGGTACTTCAAGAACTTTACTCGTGCTTCCCATATTCCACCAAAGTCTGGTGATGCTGGAGGAATGAAGTGCCAGTCTGTGGTCTGGGCCTTCTTTGCGCATAAAGTTTTTCACCTGTCTCTGCAGGTAATCAGTGCTTGCAGCAGCTTTTAATTCATGGGGTTCCTAACTAGCTCCAAGTAAGTTTGTCCCATTGTCACTGTACAGGTTTTGGCACCTACTGAATTGCAGAAATGTCAGAGGTGTCTAATACAGACTGTGAGATGAAATGATGTCTTCTTGAAAACAAGCTTGTCCCATGACATGTTGTTTCCTTGCATGTCTGCAGGGAATACTCCTCATGATATCAGGTGTGCTGTGTTTTGCACTGTACATACATTGTTCCATACCACAGCTTTTGTTATTTCGTGTATATCCTACATAGGATACCCCACAAATGTCTTCATAGTGCCTCATGGACTCAGTGTAGCTTCCCCTAAGCTTTTGTTCTCTCAGTTGTCTCTGCTCAATCTGAGAGAAGCATTTGCCGCAATGTGGGAAGAACTGCCTAATTGACTTGGCTGTTCGCAAAATGGAAAGTGGACAACAAATCTGCCTGTGGAATCCTTCGTTGTGTGGTCCAGAAAGAGTACTTCAATACTGTTCCTTTTCTTTTATCATTGTACCTTGGTGTAATTCTTCTGTCATGCAGAATGAAATGTGTCTATGCCAATGTTGGTTTTTACAAATCACTACAGAGCAGGTCACTGTGGTGAACTGGTGTACTCTTCCATTTGATACTTTCCTGATATGATACAACCTATTTCAATTTGTTGAAGTAAAGAATGATCTGCTCCTATGGAGATAGTCCTTGACTTTTCAATGTATGGGCAGTAGTCTGCTCCTAGCAATACTTCAATCCTTCCAGTTGACCAAAAGTCTCAATCAGCAAGTTGTAAATTCGGCAAGTTCCACATGCTAGGATCAGTCATTTGTTGTAGCAAGCTGTCAGTTAACTTTGGCAAAATTTAAAAAAATCAACAGACCACATAACATGCTTCTGCCAGAACCAACTTGTACAGAGATTTGGTGTTTTATTTCTTGCTGTTGCAAGGAGCAGAGCTTGCTGTTGCCTGGGCAGACCGTCATTTAACAGCAACTCGATGTGCTTGAGTGAAATTTATCATTGTGCTCGTGTTGCATGTCACTTTGACAATCCTTCCTTCTTCCATCTTTTGTGCATTGTGATTCTGCATGTAATAACGTGTGGTGTTGTTTTCCTCAAGCTTGGCAGCTAACAGTTCTGCAGTTAGAAGCCCTATGATCTCTCGTGAGACAATTGTAGCATAGGTTGGTAGCACATCACGACTACTTTGCATTCACTGCATATAGATTGCCTGAATTTGCAGGACTTATGCAATACTTGAGGCTGATTGCACATGATAGATGTAACACTACTAGCGACATAAATCTGTCTTGAATATTCAAACTGCTTGGGGTTGGATGCATTCTGATGTTTATTAACAGGTATGCATCGACTTCGTGGTACTCTAGCCTTTACAGTTTCTAAAGATTTACATTTATTTTCAAGAAAAGTACATGCTTCTTTAAGTGTCGGCAAGCTGTTCAAACTCAGATTGGCTTCAAACACTCTTGGAGTGTTCAATTCTTTCTATAAAGAACTGTGATGTAATTATGTCTTGGGGCCGGCCATGGTGGTCTAGCGGTTGTAGGTGCTCAGTCCGGAACCGCGCGACTGCTACGGTCGCAGGTTCGAATCCTGCCTCGGGCATGGATGTGTGTGATGTCCTTAGGTTAGTTAGGTTTAAGTAGTTCTAAGTTCTAGGGGACTGATGACCACAGATGTTAAGTACCGTAGTGCTCAGAGCCATTTGAACCAATTATGTCTTGCAAAGTGATGTGTAACTGTAATGCTATCAGCACATGCGTATTGCTTAAAGCCTCGTTCAGTAATGCACTATGTTCACTTGCGTATGTCTTTGTCATTGCTGGTAGCATTAAAATTTTTTTTAATGTGCCATGAAGTAGTCTGCGATTGTTGTATCTGTTACAGACCAAATCAAAGGCTACCTTAAAGTTAATATTAGTCACTGAATGATGAGCAATTACAATTTGTGCTTCACCTGTTAACTCGACAAATGATGGTACTTAGCAATAGCCTCTAGTCCCTCAGTATTTATGCAAGACTCACTAAAATTCCATAATTGTGTTACATCACTGTTAAATGATTGCAGTTTTGTGGTGGGCAGCTTGCTGCTAATTTTGATGCGCTCAAACTAGACCCAGCATCTGATGAAAATGAAACGTTGGCGTGATTCATATCTCTCTCTCTCTCTCTCTCTCTCTCTCTCTCTCTCTCTCTCTCTCTGCCTGCTCTCCTGCAGTGTGTTAAAAAATTCAAAATTTGACTGCGTGTTCTCATACTTATCCATGATCTTGGGCAGCTGTTCTCGCTTGATAGTAATATTCAGAGTGTCACATTACTTCATCAAATCCATCACAATATGGCCTTGGAGGTCCAAAATGTTGGCATCCGCAGATGAAAATATAAAGTGTAAATGTACTGGAGAACCATGAATTTAGGAAGACTGTATAATGGTTTGGATCCATTCGGATTGTAACGAATGACAACAGATGAGATAATCATTTATTATTCACAATTAAGCTTCACAAGTCAAATTATACATATTTTTTCCATTTTATGTGGCCTGCAGCCACAAGTTGACCCCAGCCAACAGACTGAGAGTCCATTCACAACATTGTTATTATTTTCCTCTCTGTGGTGATTGTACTGTTGCCTTTGAGGGCCATTGTCCCTCAGGTACAAATATCTCCAAGAGGACACCATTCTCCAGTGACTTGGTCAAATGTAGTGACTGAACACCAAGAGTACAGAAATTTGAAACAAAAAACTATTCATGTGAATCTCCCTAAACAAAACTTCAAAATTTCTGCTGTAATAACAGGTAAACTAAAACAGACAGTGTTGAATTTATATCCAGTCCGATATTAATAATAAAGGTCTTTCGTTGTTTCTTATCCGAGATGTGGAGGAGGCACTGCCTTCACCTATTGAGCATACAAGGTGCAGTTGGCTGAAAATTGTCTCTCGCATTGACACCAGTGATGTCTGTCACTTGTGTTCTGAGATCATCTTCAGTTTGAATGGGTGGCTGTGGGAGGAGATAAGGACTGCTGGCCTTGCTCATGGGATGCAAGCAGTGGTCACAATTTGCAGCAGCATTACCAGAATTTATCAGGGTCCTTTGGTTTGGAGCTGAGTTGATGGTCTCAACCAAAGGCTCCATTGATTCTGTTGACGATCTTCCACAGACTCCTGTACTGCGTTATGTGATAAAGAATCATAGGACTCCCCTTGATAAGTCAGGGGGTAGTACAGGGGAAGCAGCAACTTCATTATATCTCCCCCGACATACATACGTACATACATTCTCACTCCGCAAGCCATCATATGGTGCACAGCAAAGGGTATTATGTACCACTATGGGAGGGAAGTAACATAAATTTTGCCAATAGATTGCATTTTAATAGTCGTGACATAAATGGGGTTGTCTCCAAATTACAGATGAATTTCAATAAGATGACAGTGGTTTGAGTTGCACAATACACCATCTTTACTGTTCAACATGGTTTTATGCTAGGTGAAATTGAGGAACAGCATGTTCCACAATGAATCGGAGTGTCTCCTGGGTCACGTTCAGAACGTGCTGCCGACTGCATGCATCCAGTTGAGCTACGGTCGTAAGTAGAGCACTGAACACAACATCTGTCGGATAATGCCACAGCCAAAAGTCACAAGGATTCAGGTGATCTGAATGGCTAATAATTCGAGAATTTCCAAAATACCTCTGCAGCAGCCATTTGATTGCCTATGCAATGTGCAGAGGGGTGTCATTGCACATAAAAATGATCCTACCCATGCATCCACAATGTTGAAGGGGTGGAATGATGGTGTGCAAGAGTGTTTCATAGCATTAACCAGTGTTGGTACAGGTACCAGGACCTGCAGGACTCATCTCCTCAAAAAATAATTTGGCCATACGATAAACAATGCCATTAACCAACACCACACAGTCACCTTCGCAGAATGAAGCAATATCGGTTGATATGTATGTGGATTTTCCATTATCCTTATTCTGCAGTTATGTGCATTGACATGTTCTTGGAGCTGGAAATGAGCTTCGTCTGGCCAGGATGTTCCGTGGCCATTTATTGTGTACTTTCAAGTGAGCAAGAAATTCCAGAATGAACATTTACCTTGCTAGGAGGTCAGCAGGCAGCAACTCCTGAAAATGATTGATATTTGTATGGATATCAATGCAGGATGTTTCTTAGTATTTTATGCATCATGCAGGCATGTAAAACATTTGGGCAATTCCCCCTGCATTGAATGTTCGCAAACCACCGTTCAGCCCCTCTTGTAATGCTGTGGCCGCATCTTCGACAGACGTCAGATCAACTGCTTTCCTCCCTCTGCCACATAGCACTTCAAAGAAATTGTCTTTTCGAATTTTGTAATTATTTTCTCTAGATACTTAGCAGACATGGGACCAGTAGCTTTTTTCATACCCTTGAGTGTCCGGAACTTCCTGGGACTAGTGGCACACAGTCACAATTCTTGTAAAAGAGCTTTAACAGCAACACATGATCCTTCTTGGAGATGGTCATATTGGGCATCTCGGATGCTTCCAGCATCATCTGTTGGTCAGATTTTTGTCACATGACCTTTCCTCCTCCATCTATAATATGCTTTTTTGATATTATTCTGAGTTGTAGTTCTCTTTCTACAGTGTTTTGAAAATGGAACTTCAATTATGGACACCTGTTGTGTATCAACAAGACAGGTTAGATGCCAAAGGAGGTGGTGTGTTCATTGCAGTTGACTTTTTTTTCCTATCGTGCCCAAAATTGGGTCTGATGGTGAAGTTAGGCGGATGCCATTACCATATCTAGTTTCTTGAGTTAATTTACCAGATATTTTTATCAGGCATCTGATTCTGTCATAGAATCATTCAGAGAAAGTCTACCATCAGTAGATCATGAAGTGTTACTTGAAGGCAAGTTCAGTGTACCAAATGTAGACTGGGATGTCTATGGATTCACTGCTGGTGGTACAGAGAGAACAGTTTTCCAGAAACTGCCTTGAACAGATACTTCGAAAGTCCACTTGCAGTGGAAATATTTTAGACTTCATAGCTACGAACAGGCCTGACCTTATCGACTGTGTCAGTGTAGAGACAGGGATTAGTGATGATATCATCATTGTGACAATGGTTACTAAAATTAATAAATACTTCAGGAAGACTAGGAGAGAATTTTTACTAGCTAAGCGGTTGTTAGTATCTGACTTCGAAAATGTACATAATTTAATTTCAGTATGATGGATGTAGAAGAATTATGGGCAGAGTTTAAATGCATTATATATTACACTGTGGAAAAGTACATGCCAAATAAGCAGATTAAGATGGGAAAAACCAACCATGGTTTACCCAAAAAATCTAGAAAATGCTGAGGAAGCAGAATGCTGCACTCGTGGTCCAAAAAGTAAAAACAAATGACGACAGGCAAAAATTGTAAAAATTCATGCATCTGTAAAAAGACGGATATGCAAAGCATATAACATCTGGCCAAGAACCAAAGAAAATTCAGATCCTATCTAAAATTGCTAAGTGTGTCCTTCACAGACCAGCATTTATTTAGACTGCCATGCTCATGCAAAACTTGAAATGTTCTTCACTCAAATCTTGGATTAAGGGCAACAGGCAGGTTTCATATTCTTAGAGTTCTAGGAACCGTTTTACATGGTGCCCAACAGCAGACCATTAATGAAGGTATGAGCATACAGAATAGGTTCCCAGATATGTGAGTGGAATGAAGACTTCTTATGTAATGGAACTCGACAGCGAGTAGTCATCAGAGACAAGGGTATAGTCAGGAGTGCCCCATGGAAGTATGAAAGTACCACTCCTATTCTCTATATACATAAATGATCTGATACACAGAGTGAGCAGCAGTTTACTGCTGTTTGCTGATGACACTGTGGTGTACAGGAAGGAATCGTCATTGGGTGACTGTAGGAGGATAAATGATGACTTGGATAGAATTTCTTGCTGGCATGATGAAGGGCAGCATACTTTTAGAATATAGAAAAATGTAAGTTAAGGTGGATGGGAAGCAATTCTGTAATATTCGAATACAGCATTGATAGTGCATTGCTGGAGACAGCAAAGTGATGTAAAATAAACAAGCACGTGGTAGTAAGGAAGGCAAATTGTCAGGTACATTTTATTGAGAAATTCTGGGAAAGTGCAGCTCATCTATGAACAAGACGGCACTCAGAACACTAGTGTGATGCATTCTTGAGTGCTGCTCGAGTGAGTTTCCCACCAGTTCAGATTAAAGGAAGACATCACAGAAATTCGGAGGTGGGCTTTTAGATTTTGTACCAGTAGGTTCAATAAACAGGTTTAGGGAAGGTTCTTCAGGTAGAGGATAGAATTTCTTTATTACTTTTCAGGATCTGTCCGTGAGCTTTGACTAATACTAAATCTCCTACTTTATGTTGTATTATTCCTCTATCTACACTTCCTTAATTAACAGTTCTATAATAGTAGTTTCAGTCTCTTGTGCCATTGTGTATTTTCATTGGCTAGTCTGTCAATTTCAATAGCAGTTGTTGATTTACAACCTACTACTTCTATAGGTGTGATTGAATCTGGTAATTTGCTTATTCTATTTCAAAGCCTCTGATTAGCATGACCCACTTAAAATGCTTGACATTAAAATACGTTCTACATAACCTGCATAACATTCACAGAAAGACACAATGAAAAATGCTGCTTAACGTTTAAGCTTTCAGGCAAAAAGTCCTACTTTCAAAATAGAAAACAAACAAATGCGCATGCATGCATGCATGCATGCACGTGCACGAACACGCGCGCGCGCACGCGCGCACACACAAAACACACACACACACACACACACACACACACACACACACACACACACCAACCTAAGCATATCATAACTCGGTGCATATTGCCATTATATCCGGGCACTATAGGATTACTTTAGTCATGGGACATCATTGTGTTATAATGGAAGGATCAAATCTGCTATAAAAAGATAAATTCTACAAACCCTCACTACTTTCCTTGACAGTTCCTGTCCATCAAAAAATTACTAGAAGAAATGCAGTACTAATAAGCAACCAGTCTGGATAACTAATGGCATTAGAATGCCAACTGGAAGCAGGAGGTGTGTTGTAATACAGAAGACAGCCATAGTCCAATTAAGAGTTTCACATCGGATATCACTGTGCACATCGCTGAAATATGTCGTTAGACAAACTAAAACAATCCGATCTACCAGAGTTGTGCAAAATTTTTAAAACCATCTCCTTTCGGTAGTTGACAAGTTGAAATGAAACTTTGTTGGTACAAGCAAATATATAGAACTTTAAAAAAGCGAGTGTTCCAAAATAATAGTCACATGCTGCTATTTGAAACAAGCATACAGGAACTTGAATTGACTGTCAAATCATTACATAGTAAAGACCCACATGGTAATCATGAAATATCTAGTAGACTAAGGATCAGTAAACCTTATACTTTTTCCTGTGTTCAGTCACTTCAGACACAGTCAGTTTCTCAGGGTGTATTAAGCCCTGGAAAATCCAGGAAAAACCTGAGAATTTTTTCATCAGGGAGAAGACTGGGAAAAACCCAGGAAGTTTTTTATAATTCCAAGAATTTTTCATTGTTTTAGTTTTCATTTAAATTTTTGTAATCTTGACTGATAAGAACTGATGCTCTAACAAAGAATTTTATCTTAGCCAGCTAATGCAGCAATAAAACAAAAACAAGAGAAAAACACCAATATAAAACTTAAGTTGTAAAGAAAGTGCGCCATTTACAACAACAAAACATAGGGCGCACACACACACACAAGCGATTTCCGACAGAGAAATGTGTCATAGAATTTACGACAAAAGCTATGCAATACTTTATTACAACAACCATTTCTTTTCGGTAGTTGACAAGTTGAAATGAAACTTCGTTGGTACAAGCATGACATCACAACTGTTCGAATCGGGTTTATTTGAGCTGTCACCAGTGGGCTCATGCACAAGCGCAGAGCTGAAGCTGCGTGTGAGCAGTACTGTTTCCCGCTTCTCACTACTTGAAGTGGGGCAGTTAGTTGTATAAGCAGTAGCTTCAAGCACCCAGAGGCTACCTGCAAAAATTTTTCTGCTGCTCCCAAGCTGCCACATTCCTGCATGCACAGAGCAGTCAGAATTGTAGTGACGAGTAGTCTCCACAGGACCTGTGTTTGTTTCATGATTTTGCTGTTCGCTCTTCATTTACAGCCTCACCTCAAATGAAACCAAAATGAATTTTTGTGGCAGGGAACTATTGAGTGAATTAAAACACACCCACATAATTACGGAAGACTAAAATATGTTATTAGTTTCAATTTTCTGATTTTGTTTCCTCCTCATTAGCAATCGAGCATTATTCTACATCCACATCTACATCCATTCTCCGCAAGCCACCTGACGGTGTGTAGCGGAGGGTACCCTGAGTACATGTATCGGTTCTCCCTTCTATTCCAGTCTTGTATTGTTAGTGGAAAGAAAGATTGTCGGTATGCCTCTGTGTGGGCTCTAGTCTCTCTGATGTTATCCTCATGGTCTCTTCGCGAGGTATACTGCTTGACTCCTTAGTGAAGGTATGTTCTCGAAACTTCAACAAAAGCCCACACCGAGCTACTGAGCGTTTCTCTTACAGAGTCTTCCACTGCAGTTTATCTATCATCTCTATAACACTTTCGCGATTACTAAATGAGCCTATAACGAAGCACGGTGCTCTTTGTTGGATCTTCTCTCTCTCTCTCTCTCTCTCTCTCTCTCTCTCTCTCTCTCTCTCTCTCTCCTATCAACCCTGTCTGGTACGGATCCCACTCTGGTGAGTGGTAGTCGAGCAGTGGACGAACAAGTGTACTGTAAGCTACTTCCTTTGTTTTCGGACTGCATTTCCTAAGGATTCTTCCAAACCACTCCTAATGTCTACTCCCAGCTAATTTATGGAATTAACTGCTTCCAGTTGCTGACCTGCTACATTGTAGCTAAATGATAAAGGATATTTCTTTCTGTGTATTCGCAGCACATTACACTTGTCTACATTGAGATTCAGTTGCCATTCCCTGCACCATACGTCAATTCGTTGCAGATCCTCCTGCATTTCAGTACAACCTCTCGATATACTACAGCATCATCTGAAAAAAGCCTCATTGAACTTCTGATATTATCTACAAGGTCATTTATATATATATTGTGAATAGCAACAGTCCTATGACACTCCCCTGCAGCACACCTGAAATCACTCTTACTTTGAAAGACTTCTCTCCATTGAGAATGACATGCTGCGTTCTGTTATCTAGGAACTCTTCAGTCCAATCTCACAATTGGTCTGATAGTCCATGTGCTCTTACTTTGTTCATTAAACGACTGTGGGGAACTGTATCAAGTGCCTAGCGGAAGTGAAGAATCACAGCATCTACTTGGGAACCTGTCTCTATGGCCCTCTGAGTCTCGTGGACGTATAGTGCGCGCTGGGTATCACACATTCATCTTTTTCAAAACCCATACTGATTCCTACAGAGTAGATTTCTAGTTTCCAGAAAAGTAACTATACTCGCTTTTTAGAACAATGAAATTATTTTTGTTGGTTTACTAAACAATATTTCTTTTATTCATCTTTCTGAGAAGCCTGTCAGTTCATGAATCAAAGTGTTTCATTCCACACTACTGGCTAGGTTCATCTATTCACTGAATTTCAAGTGCTCGTTTTCAACTACTGGTGTGTGTGGCATTGCGCCATGATAAAGAACCAAACATGAGATAGAGCAGTACTGGCACTCCAAGAAAACTGATATCTTGAGAGCTGCAGCAAATTTTACATACCTGTATTTTGTGAAACACAACGTTTTTCGATCACAATACATGTTTCAACAGGCTTGCTGTTATTTATTACTCTGTATTGTTTATGTCTTAAATTTACAGAGCACCATTCTTCAGTAAAGCATAGACTGGCAGCACACCATGTTTATCCATTGTGGCTCCCCACAAGGCTTTATATTTTGTTCTCGGAGTAAATATAAACTGCCAGGTATACAGTTTCTAGGCTTAATAAATAACCTTGTCAATTTTTTTATAGTGTTTGAAATGTTTGGAGTATACAAACTGTGATTCCCCCACCCTCCCCCTCCGCCTTTACCAAGAAATTTGTATGGTGCTTTGAGTTGTAGAGTCTAGTTTTGAAATGGATATTATGCTAAGGACTGCTTTCCAGGCTGGATAAGATATAATAAAACAACTGACCTAAGTACAATAACTCCACGTGTCCCCTCTGAACAGCATGGCGCAGTGAAGTATATGGTCACTCAGTGCCCCACAACACATGAAATTCCAAACAGAAACACGATGAAATGTGTACGAACAGAGCAAACACCAAGTACGGGTTTCCTATGTCATTGTAGCTGTGCATGTGCAGTAAAACTTGTTTCTTTGACGCTCTCCGACAACTGTTCAAATGTATATACATCTTACTGGTCACAGGAAAATATTGTGAATGGTGCTCTGAGAAGCATTACTTTTAAAGTAAATTTCCTTTCATGCAAGATGAATTATGTTACACATGGGAATGTGTGATTAATTTCTTCAATCATGGAGCATTTGATTCTCATTTAAAACTTAAAAATTTGAGGACCTAGCCACTTATAAAATTTCGGGCCCATAAGACCAGACATTTATGTTGTCATTTAAAATTTTACTGACCCAATTGTATTTGATATATCTTAAAGGGTAACACATGCAAAAGAGACCAATATTATGCGTGAAAGCTTAGCTTTACTTGTAGCTATATGCCATTAACTATGCTATTTAACAGTTATGTTGCTATTGGCTGACTACATCACGTGTCCTGTGTTCTGAATATCTGCTGTTTCTATGTGGCGAGATCATGACGAGTGATGATTCGCTGTCAAAAGCACATCGCAATCTCGATTTCATATTTTGGAAACCAAGATGCGGTGTTTGGTGGTAGTATTTATACTTTTGTAATATGAAAATATGCAGCATAGAAGCTGTTGCACATATATATTTCCAAGCCCCCCCCCCTCTCTCTCTCTCTCTCTCTCTCTCTCTCTCTCTCTCTCTCTCTCTCTCTCTCTCTCTCTCTCTCTCTCTCTCGTAAGGTGCTGGTGTATAAAACCTTTAACATCCAAATGATCGATAAGTTTGTTCAGAGAGAAAGTATGTTGTGACTTGACATGGAGAAAGTGTGTTTTCAACTGGGGAAATGTGTATTTTCACCCAGGAGAAAGTGTATTTTGACTGGGAAATTTGGGAAAAATCTGGGAATTTATTTCCCCCTGCCCTGCCTGCATGCACATTCTGTTCCCAGACAAATTAAAATACAGGTTAATAAAACAACTTCATAGAAAAGGAGAAAGAGCTAATGCTACCCATGTTTTCAAAAGGCATAGAGAAGGCAATGTATAAGAGTAGTAACACGTCTCATTGCCTGTCATTCGCCAGACTTGCATCTGCAGAAAATATAGTTCATTCTTTTGTTTATGTGAGGCATTTGCAAGGATAAATGATATTAATGAGGACAGTAGGTCTGTTGTTTTGATTTAGCAGAAGTATTTGACTGTCTGGACTATGCTACCATATTTCAGAAGTTGCACCATTACAAAAAGGGGAGAGGGGAGGATGCTTGAATGATGATCCTTTTACATTTAGAAAATAAAAATAGGAGGGTTGGAGGACAGTGTCAATAATGAGCAACAGGTTAGTATCTGATATGTGTGCTGTAAAGTGTGAGGGTGCCACAGGTTTCTTTACTAGGTTAGTTGTTTTTCTTAACATGTTTCTCAGCTGTGTGCCACCAAACATGGCAGATTATCCAAACATGTGTCTTTGTGCAAGATGTGGAAAGGAAAGGAATGTGATGTGATGAGTTGAACAAGTAGGGTAGTGGATAATTTTGGCTGGTGGGCTACTGAAAATAGATTCAGAATTTATGATAACAAAACCCAGTTCATAAAGTTTATAAGAAGGACTTTGTGTAAAAGTTAAATTTTACTGACTAAGGTGATCAAAACACCAGAGATGCCAATGTTCTAAATTTGCCTTTATAAATGTCTGCTTGTGTCTGTGTAGGTGCGGATGGATATGTGTGTGTGTGTGTGTGTGTGTGTGTGTGTGTGTGTGTGTGTGTGTGTGTGGAGTGTATACCTGTTCTTTTTTCCCCCTAAGGTAAGTCTTTCCGCTCCCGGAATTGGAATGACTCCTTACCCTCTCCCTTAAAACCCACATCCTTTCATCTTTTCCTCTCCTTCCCTCTTTCCTGATGAAGCAACCGCTGGTGGCGAAAGCTTGAATTTTGTGTGTATGTTTGTGTTTGTTTGTTTGTCTATCGACCTGCCAGCACTTTTGTTGGGTAAGTCACATCATTTTTGTTTTTAGATATATTTTTCCCACGTGGAATGTTTCCCTATAAACACACACGATGTCCCTCCTGTTAATAGTAATGAAGTCTGTGTGCGATGTATTGTATACAGTCCACAGTAGCCGAGTTGTAATCATATCACTGAAAATCCTGTCGTAATTATATCACTGAAAATCCTTTAACATGAGAAATGAAATGAGACCTGATGTGCTTTAAGTTCAAAAGGAATTGACTAATAGTATATCTACATGCTTGTCAAATACTTTTTGATGATTTACACTGATTGTAGTTCATTTTGTAAATTTCTTTATTAGGAATTTCAGATTCATTTTAATATATTCAAATCAAAACTATGCATGATTTTTATGTTCTTGGATATTATTCTTAGAAAAGACATTGTGGTCATGTTCTTGCTTATGTGTCTTGCATGAGCACATATCAAGTTTCTCTTTCATGGCTGCAACATTTAGTCCTCCAGCATGTCCCTCAGTGACGCTTTCTTTACATGCGTATATCAACCTGTACATAACACGTGTGCCACTAGATTTAGCGGGAAAACTCACTTCTTATTCACTGTCAGCTTGCAGTACTGCATTGTCAGTGATTAGTATTGTGCTAATATTCTGTCTTTGACAAACAACAGTTTAGTAATTCCGTTTTCAGTGAACAAATAAACACCAGTGCTGATAATGAACTTGCCTTACCTCTTTCCTCATTTTGACTTCTTATACGAATCTGTCAGTGCAACTATTCTAATGTGCTTTGAAAAAAGAGAGTGGATTTCCATCCCACTGCAAAAAAAAAAAAAAAAAATAGTTTCGTTCCAGAGTATGAAACACCTTTCCATATTTGCAGCACCACAGTAAGCCCCCCTAATACAACCTCCTTTGCATTTTGAATGTGCCTCTCCACACCATACACGCAACACACAATGCTTTCACAGATTGTTTATACATGCCAGTTGCTTGCAGTACACAGAAGACGATGACATTCTTTGATTAAATCTAAGGTGAGGTGCTAGATTTAATGAAATAAATTTTACAAAAGGCAACATTTGACAGAGCAACTTTGTCAAAGAAATTCGCTAGTGTAATACTGGCCTAAATCTTGTATTACATTATTAAGGCATGATACTGTTGTGATTTTTTTGTGGTGGTGGTTTGTGTGTGTGTGTGTGTGTGTGTGTTTCAATTTTTATATTCTTTCTAGTTTTTAAGTTTTTTAAATAAACCTCCTGGGAATTATATAGTGATTTGTTCCATGGTCTCCACACAACCTGGCAAATTGTGATATCTCACAACGCTAACCATTTTGGAATTTTAAAGAAATGATTCTGATATGAAGTTGAAGAGGTCCACATCCCTCATATGTTTGTTGTATTCCTGTATCATATAAGGGACATTCACCTTTTGTCTCTGTTGTTTGTGGTGTTGTACCTTTCAGCTGTACACATTGGTAGTTCCGCTGCATACATTGGCAGTGATGTGACATGTTTGTTACCTTTCCATTTATTTTTGTCGCATCCTCCACAGACTTTCCCCTGGCTACTTCCTCAAATTGCAGTCCTGGAAGTTTGCAATCTAGAATTCTTTTTCTCCTAAAAGTTCCCAGAGACTGAATTCCTTGAGAAGCCAAGTATGTCATTTGAGGTAATGATGTGTTACAGTTGTTAAAGTACAGCTTAATAGTCAAAAGCTTTGTAATATATTGTGCTAATCTGACAGCCACATTGTTGCTGGCGCCCAAGTCTGGTTCATTAAGCAACTGATGTAGCCCTGCGCCTGCTACACGGACGTCTGAGTCACAGCTCTTGTACAAGATAAGTAATTTAAGTAGTAATAAACTGTTTTTTAACACTTTAAACTAATTTATTACGTTAATTATAGTGCTCTGCAAGCATACCATTAAAGGTTTTTGTCTTACTCGCGTATTTTCACAGTAATCACGTAAAGTTCATTTTGTTTACATATCGCGGCCAGGCCGAACTTTTGAGTTTTCAGATTAAACTTCATACCGCAATCTTAAGTGCATTTACTGATAGTTTAGTGTGCTAAATACGTTTGCTGCCCTTTTATATCTGTAGAGTATCGTCATCTCTTAAGTAATTTCCAGTAAAAAACTTCTGAACCACTGTTTACATAGTCGCGAGTAGGCCTAATTTTTCGTACACGTATTTTCATTGTTTTCCGGTAACTTAATTGTCTTTCTGTCACTAAAATAGATTTGTACCATGAGTGTAAAGTGCCTGACGTGCCGTAGGATCGTTAGCTCCGGGGTCTGGTGTGATGGATGTAGTAACTTTTTTCATTGGGGCGACTGTAGTGGCGTGGGAATTGGGAAAATGAGCGAGACTCATCAGTGGTTCTGTAGGCTATGCAGTAGAGATAGGAAGATTGTGGAACAGGAGGGGAAAATTGCTGCCCTTCAGGCTGAGTTAGATGAGGCTAGGCGAGAACTGGGCAGGTTAAGGGGGGAGAAGGGTAAACAGGGGTGGGAAGTGGCAACAGGCATGAGGAACAGGCCAAGAAATTCTTCTGACCGCTTTGTTATTAATGTACAAAATAGGTTTGACCTGTTGCCTCAGTCAGAAACTGATGAGCCTCTCACAGAAGTAGATGTACACAGGGCTCAACAAGCTTTCAGCAGCAAATTGATTAAGAATGTAGGGAAGTCTGCAAAGAGAAAGAAAGTCTTGTTGCTAGGTAGTTCGCATGCTAGGGGTGTGGGCCAACTTCTGCAGGATGAATTAGGGTTGGATTACCAGGTCACAAGTTTTTTCAAACCTAGTGCTGAACTTGGGCAGGTTACAGAGGATTTAGGTTCACTATGTAAAGGTTTTACTAAGGAAGACACCGTGGTTATTGTGGGTGGGCCGGGCAACAGTATTGACAGAGATCCGGGGTACAGCATAGAGTGTGACCTGGCAAAGATTGCATCGGCATCGAATCATACCAGTGTTGGGTTTGTGTCGGTTCTGGAGCGCCACGACCGACCTCATTTGACCTCTTCTGTCAGGAGAGTTAATTTGGAGTTGGAACGGCTACTTGGATCTGATGCGGGGTCACACATTGGTGTGGTTCGTGTTGATTCACTCTGTAGGTGGGACTATACTAGACATGGCCTACACCTCAACAGGAAAGGGAAGGGTAAACTGGCTGGGCTGATAGCAGGAAATTTAAAGGGGGGAGGAACTACATCTCATGGTGGAAACTCTTTTTTAGTGTAAGATCAGTGTCCAGTGGGAAACTCAGCCATGCAAGTACTAAAGATGTCAAAAAAGTTCAAGATAGTTGCAAAAGTAAAATGAAAAATGTTAGTATATTTCATCAAAATATTGGGGGATTGAACAATAAAATTGATGAGCTTCTGCTTTGTTTAGAAGATATAGAAACTGAGAATGTAATAGATGTACTATGCCTGTCTGAGCATCACATTGTCACTGATATGCAAAAGGTTAGCATCAATGGGTACAAATTAGCTGCACATGTAAGTAGAGATAATATGATGAGAGGAGGAGTTGCCATATATGTCAAAAGCTTCCACAGTGCAAAAAATTTAGAAACTAAAAAATTTTGTGTAGAGCAACATATGGAAGCATGTGCCACTGAACTTAAACTAAAGGATGGCACTTTCATAATTGTAACAGTGTATAGGTCCCCCTCAGGGAATTTCCAGCTATTTCTGGAAAACTTGGATGCTTTGTTGTGCTATCTGTCAGACAGGGGGAAGCAAATTATCATTTGTGGGGATTTCAATGTTGATTCCCTGAAAGAGTGTAATAGGAAGAATGACCTTTTAGTATTACTCAGTTCTTTCAATTTGAGCTCCGTCATTGATTTTCCTACTCGGATAACAAAGAACAGCAGTACATTGATAGATAACTTTTTTATAGACCAAGATAAGTTTAAGGACATAAATGCTTATCCTGTTGAGAATGGTCTTTCAGATCATAGTGCACAGCTTGTTACAGTACATGACATAGCTCCATGCAGTATAATAAATCAGACTTTCAAAGCAGTGCGTTCAATTAACAATATAAATATTGCAAACTTTAGGGAAAGCCTACAGCAGCTAGACTGGGATGAAGTGTATAAGGAACCCGATGCAAACTTGAAATATAACTTATTTCACAATACATTTTTAAGGGTATTTGAAAATTGTTTTCCCAAGAAAATAGTTAAACATAATTCCAAGAAAACATATAAAAAACCTTGGCTAACTAAAGGAATAAGAATATCTTGCAACCGCAAAAGAGAACTGTATCTAACAGCAAGATGGAGTACTGACCCCGAAATTGTTCAATATTATAAAAACTATTGTGCGGTACTAAGAAGAGTTATTAAAAAGTCCAGAAGCATGTGTATCATGTCTGAGATCAGTAACTCTGATAATAAAATTAAAGCAATTTGGAATATTATTGAAAGGGAAACAGGGCAACCAAGAGCACAGGAAGACTTTAGTGCAATAAAATTGAATGACAAGTGCACTAACAAACAATCAGAAATTGAAAATATTTTGAATAATCATTTTTTAAATGTTGTGGAGAAAATAGGATCTAGATCTTCACTAGAAGAGGCAAGGCTATTAATAGAAGAGGCCATACCTGCACAGTTTGAAACAGCTGTAATTCCACCAACCTCTCCCTCTGAAATCAGTAAAATAATAAACTCACTGAAAAGTAAAAGCTCTTACGGAATTGATGGCATTTCCAGCAAAGTACTTAAAGCTTGTTCCCCACAGATAAGTAGAATTCTCAGCCACGTATGTAATAGCTCTTTGGAGCAGGGTGTTTTCCCTGATAGACTGAAATATGCCATTGTAAAACCATTGCATAAAAAGGGGGATATGTCGGATGTCAACAACTACCGCCCAATCTCTCTTCTGACAGCTCTATCAAAAATTTTTGAGAAAGTAATGTATTCAAGAGTAGCCTCCCATATTTGTAAAAATAAAGTACTAACAAAATGTCAGTTTGGTTTTCAGAAAGGCTTTTCAACAGAAAATGCTATATATGCTTTCACTGATCAAATATTAAATGCTCTGAATAACCGGACATCACCCATTGGTATTTTTTGTGATCTCTCAAAGGCCTTTGATTGTGTAAATCATGGAATTCTTTTAGATAAGCTAAATCATTATGGTTTGAGTGGGGCAGTGCACAAATGGTTTAATTCATACTTAACTGGAAGAATGCAGAAAGTTGAAATAAGTGGTTCGTGTAATGTTAAAACAGCTGATTCCTCAAACTGGGGTGCTATCAAGCACGGGGTCCCACAGGGTTCGGTCTTAGGTCCTTTACTGTTCTTGATATACATTAATGACTTACCATTCCACATTGATGAAGATGCAAAGTTAGTTCTTTTTGCTGATGATACAAGTATAGTAATAACATCCAAAAACCAAGAACTAAGTGATGTAATTGTAAATGATGTTTTTCACAAAATTATTAAGTGGTTCTCAGCAAACGGACTCTCTTTAAATTTTGATAAAACACAGTATATACAGTTCCGTACAGTAAATGGCAAAACTCCAGTAATAAATATAGAATTTGAACAGAAGTCTGTAGCTAAGGTAGAATTTTCAAAATTTTTAGGTGTGTCCATTGATGAGAGGTTAAACTGGAAGCAACACATTGATGGTCTGCTGAAACGTCTGAGTTCAGCTACGTATGCTATTAGGGTTATTGCAAATTTTGGTGATAAGAATCTCAGTAAATTAGCTTACTATGCCTACTTTCATTCACTGCTTTCGTATGGCATCATATTCTGGGGTAATTCATCGTTGAGTAGAAAAGTATTCATTGCACAAAAACGTGTAATCAGAATAATTGCTGGAGCCCACCCACGGTCATCCTGCAGACATCTATTTAAGGATCTAGGGATCCTCACAGTAACCTCACAGTATATATATTCCCTTATGAAATTTGTTGATAATAATCCAACCCAATTCAAAAGTAATAGCAGTGTGCATACCTATAACACCAGGAGAAAGGATGATCTTCACTATGCAGGGTTAAATCTGACTTTGGCACAGAAAGGGGTAAATTATGCTGCCACAAAAGTCTTTGGGCACCTACCAAACAGCATCAAAAGCCTGACAGATAGCCAACTAACATTTAAAAATAAATTAAAAGAATTTCTAGATGACAACTCCTTCTACTCATTGGCTGAATTTTTAGATATAAAGTAAGTAAAAAAAAAAAAAAAAAAAAAAAAAAAAAAAATTAATCATTAGTGTCATGCAATATTTTGTGTAATGTAATTTCTTGTACAGACATCTTTTATTAACCTGACACGTTCCACATCATTACGAAGTGTCGTATTCATGATCTATGGAACAAGTATTAATCTAATCTAATCTAATCTAATCTTGCAAGCGGAGTGGGGGATGATTTTCCTACCCAGTATAAATTTCAAAACCATAAATGAAGCCATATATACCACACAACACGACTATTTTGTAGCCCGGTTTGTGTGGCTTATCAGGCATTGTCTTGCTTTAGATGGCACCTTGATTTTGTTGCGTACTTCTACTGCAAGGTTATCTTCAAGTAGTAATGTGGAAAACTGCTTCTTTAGTAATACTATGACTGCACAAATTTTATGTAGGTTATCACAACTTGGCTAATCATTAGGAATTTCATCAGAATGCAAGAACTACCTCAATTTCTCAAATTTATTCACTGGCATTGTTTCATGTATCAAGGATAAACCTACAGCTGGGTTCCAGTACTGCCTAGTGTTTATTGCAGATGTGACTGATTTATGATACAAATTCCTTTGAATTTTGAAATATTTTCAGAGGTGGTATTATTAAAGGGCTTTATTGAGTCCTTTTGAACACTGTATAATATTTTTTGTCCTGCAATGTGATTCAATAACTCACCTGCAAATATTTGCTTGAAGAACTGAAATGGTGTTCCCGAAGCACAAACTTCACCTTGTAGATAGATGTTCCCCTTGAAAATTCTTTATCAACTAGAAAATCAATACTTTGCAGCTTCCATTTTACATGATCACTACACAGCTGATACTGAGATTTATCTTTCATCTCATACATATTAGGCAAGGAATCTGGAAGTGTGGAAACGTGCATTTTCAGGATGACAATAATCGGAGTCTGTGGGATGGCACTCCTCAGTATTGTCAGATATTGTATCTATGTTTACAGTTGGGTCAGCAATTGAGTCATCAGATGAGAAATCATCTTCACTCTCAGATGGCTTCTCAAGGATGGCAAGAATATATTTCAACTCTAATTTTTGTTTGCAGCCATTGTCAATCAATGCATTAAACATCCACACCACTAAAATAAAAATAATGCATATCCATTACTACTTACATAAGCAATACCTTACTGCTAAATCATAACTTTTATTTAGATTCAAATAGCAAATATTACATCTACAAAACCACTACACATGCATCATTTGACATATTTTCACCATAAAAATCCAAAAGAAACCATGGATTCGACATAGATATCTATAATTTCATGCCTTTTATAAAGGAAAATAATTTCTGCTTGCTAAATATGCAGAATAATTTGACATCCTTACACAGCCACAGTTATAAATCACAGAACATGTTTGTCCAAACAAACTAAACAATGGAGATTTAACTAACTCTGACAACCATGTTATGCATAAGCTTACAGAACTCAAGGAGACTGACACAAGCAATGCTGCTGCCATCTGTTGCAATTCTACAGGTTTAGAAGCAAATGACTTTCATGTAGCAAAACTGTTACATTACACACTGTAGAGTTAGAACAAGATTTAACAATTTATAAAAACCACAGACACACATACAAAGGCATTAAAATATTTTTTTAAAAATTTAATTTACATTTCTTAAAAAATGCAATGGTAAAAATTACAATCTGGGCTGCTTCAGTGTTATTAAAGTAACAGTGTAAGTTGTGGTTACATCCAAACTAAGAACAGCGTACCCAAATAGTAACATGATAAAAATAAAAATTTAAAAAAATTATGAAGTTGCAGAGATTTAGTTGTCAGCAGGGCTCTCTTTTTTTTTTTTTTAATTCCTGAAGACCCAACAGTTCAACTCCTTTTAAGAAGGTTAAAGACTGTAACTTAATTCTGGACAATAGTGAAAATTGTAATCTAAAAATGATGAATTTTCCATTCCAACATTACAGTCCCATGTTAAGCTACATCAACAAGACTGAAGTATCAGGCCTATAGTTGATGGGAGGTTTGAACCAAGTTATAAGTTAAACAAGTTTCAAAATAAAAAATTAAAAGAACATTCCTTTTTGAAAATTTGTGCAACCTCAGAAATAACTTAGAACTAGCATCATATTTATAAAACAGTGACATCCCGAATAGTTTGTAACAGGTTCACATAAAGAATTTTTACACTAACATACTGGCGAAAGAATGCAAATAAATAAAGAAAAATTTACTAATACATCAGAAATTGAGCAAGGCAGAAGTTGTAGAGCCGATAGGAGTTATTTTTCGTTCAGTAATAAAATTTGTTGTCAGAGAGAAGGTCTTGCTATTGGAAACTGCCTAGCTGGTACCATTACCGAAGATTCCATTATGTGATCGCTCTTATCAGAGATCACAAAAAGGGTCTGTTAGATTATCAAATAGTTCTAAATAGAATAGAATGGAAATGGAAAAAAATGAAAGTTTGAATTACTTAGACCTTACTTTTACTTAAGTAAATGGGATAGATGCATATAGCATCTTTCAGGGACCACCATATACAGATTCAGTCACTAGAGCAGATTCATGTCACCCTTTGTAATACCAAAATCCATTTTTAAGTTGCGTGATTCATATAATTTTGAAATTACCACCAGACCCCAACAGTATAGGCACTGAGTTGCAGACATTGATAACAGGTGCAATGTTACGTGCATTTATGCTTAATTACAGACTTACTACTTTATCAGTTGATTTGTTTTCACCACGTAACACCTCCTGTTTACGTCCTTCGTTGCTGATCGATGTATCACTTTTCATTCTGACGCCGCAACTCTTTCTTTCCTATATCTTCACTACTTTTTATCTATATAAATGATGAACTATTGGTTTTGCCATTTAACAACTTTTTAATAACTGTGGAAGTGTTACAGGCATCGCGTCCCACCTAATGTGTCACCCGCCTATACATTTTACATGAACCTTTCAAGACTCAATCGATCTGTTTACAAAGAGAAAGCAGAATATCTCGTCCTTTGACGTTGTCCAACAACGCCCTAGGAAGCTCGACACCCTCGCGGCCCAGGCTCTTTCATGGCTCGCGGTAGTTTGCAGCATTTGTTTTATTCCTTGGCCACTTGCCGTTACGTCGAACTTTGTGGCAATCGTTGGGCAACGTCTTCCACATTATCTGCAACATAAATAAACTTTCTTCCCACAGTATTTCTGAGAAACCAAAAACAAACTTAAAGAACATAATAATAATAATAATAACTGTTCTTACAATTCTTCGTATAAGTCTTGGTCGATTTAATGAGGGGTGGGACAGGCCTAAGCCTTGTGACACCACACAGGTCGCCATAAATAATGGGTATAATGAGCATTTATTTTTAACCCTATACAATTAAATGAAAGACAAACTGTAAATAACAGTAGTGAAGCTTCCAAACCCAAGACCAAATATTCTGATAAAATCAAAAGATAGTTTAGCAGATCTGACATTGAAATATCCTTACACGCTAATAACACTTTAAAATTTAAATTGCAACAAAGAATCAGAGATAATAAAAATAAATATGAAAAAATGTAATGTGTACAAACTGGAATGTGGTCGGTGTAAAGGGCTCTACAAAGTACAAACTGGATGATAGTTCTCTTTTAGATACAGAGAGCTACCAGCAAACATAATAAAATGGTGTTTGAATGTTATTTACAAGAGTCTTTGCATAACAGTACTAGTATTAATCATAATTTGAAAGTGTTGCAGCACGATACCCTGAAGGGCAAAAAGTTGGACATTTTAGAAAACTTAGAAGTATGCAAGCATAAGAAGTGATATAAAGATAATGTTCTTAATGATCAGATTGATTTCACTGACGACGATTTTTTCAAAATATTTCGTGATGTTCTTTAATGCCCATAGGTTTACTCGTTTCCTGATAGACTTAATATTTTACAGTTCTGCCAACAGCAGATATTCTGCCAACCAGTATTTGCTTGTTCTCATAACGTAGTCTACTGTACATTGACACTCCATTGGATTGTTAACAGGTTTGTTAAGTACAGCATTTGTTCTGTGCTGATGAATGAAAATTTGAATTATGGTTAGTAAACACAAATAAAGTGCATGTTGGCCTTAATATGATTCTGTAAGTCTATGAGGTCTGATACACTGAACGAATGACTTATTTCTACATTCATTTTTCAATACCTCTAGATGTTAGCCTTCAGTTCTCAGTGTAGCAGCTTTGCGTATCTCAAGTGGAGTACCTATTTGTGGGTAATGTCTGTTTTATTGTAGTGTAGTTGGAGTCCACTGTCACATACATTGCCCTCAGGGGCTCAGCATTCATTTGCTGAATATGAGCTTGGCGGCCCTGGGGTTCCTGAACTGGGGATTGGTAAGTGCTGCCAGTCTCCTGTTACTGTAAGCTGTGGTCATCAATGACCACTGTCGTGCATGGGTGCAGAACATAGTGTGTCGCAGGGAATGGGGATCTTGGTTTGACCCCTCTGGATCGCCAGGATGGAATAAACCTCGTAAAAAACTCTCAATCTCAAGGTGTGCTGTGCACTGAAGAGATGCACGGCTATTGAGGTGGAACAGTCATTAGCAGGCAACCTCTGGGGGAACTTGCCGCACCTTAGTTGTAAAAGGCTTGCTCGGGCATGTGAGGCTCTGAGTGGACCCTTGTTTCCCTAGCTGCTCATGGGACCGAGATGAAACACTCTAATTCTTCTTCTTCTTCTCCTCCTCCCAATGGGAAGGGTGTACCACCTGGGAGTATTCACACCCAATCCTCCAAATGAGAGGGGCTAGCCCTCCTGATAATCTGTATCAGTTGAATTACAGTAACAGGGCTCAATGAGTCATTAAAAGGAAGGAGGATCGTTTGCAGTGTCCGCTTTCTATATCGATAAAGGCTTGTAAGGACTTACTGGAAGCCTGGAGTCTATTAAACAGCTGCAGAATGGTTTCCTACTGGTAGAGACTAACAGGCCAAAGTAGGCGGGACTACAACATGGTCGCTTAAGGCTTTAAGTATTTTCAAGTGTCTTATCCACAGTATATGGGGAGCAAACGAGACTTGTCTGCTCCAGTTTTACAGGGCATTTGTGCGATCTAAGTTCGATTATGGGTGCACAGTGAATGGGTCTGCGATACCCTCTTACACCCATTTTGTTGTGCCTATCGCAACCAGCATCTCTGCTATATGGTGAGTAGCAACTTTCATCTCTAATATTGTTACATTCCATCCTGGATTTTCCATTGTTTGATCTTACTTAAAGATAGTGGACATGGTCACCATAAAGGGTTTTGGTTGGCTCTAGGGCATTCAGAACAAGCCCAATACCAAGCCTCTATGCAGAGGCTGGTGAACCACCACTTTACATCAGACAATGGCTACGTACAGTTTGCCAGGCATATAAAACAATGTTCACACCATACACACCCGCCTACCCTACCGTTACTCAGCCTCCACTGGAAAGGTTTATTCGTAACAGGCAATGTGGCCCTGTGGGATCTGTGCATGGGATTGCATTCTAGAGATGGGTGTGGCCAGTCTTCATGTTTTACATCACAGTGGGAGCAGATTTCCGCCTTGATTTCCACCTTGGCTTCTCCAGAGGCCTAGACTTATTTTACATGTGACAAATTTTAAGAAAGATCTTACACCAGATTTTACATTTCAATCTTTGTTTTTTAACATTTTATATGCATCATGGTTTTATAGTAGTGTACACTGATGGCTCCAAACAAGAGAATCTCATGACTGCTCTGTCGTGTTCTCAGACCCTGTCACCATGATTCGCCTTCCTGATGAGTATACTGTTTTCTCAGCAGAGCTCCATGCGACCTTGAAGGCACTGGAGCAGATGCGTCACATTTGGAGCAAACGGTTTCTCATTTGCTCTAATTCCTTTAGTTCCTTACAATCGTTACAGAATCTGTACCCAGCTGAGGAGCTGGGCCGGCTGATATATGACCAACAGTACTTGATCCAATGCAGTGTAAGGATGTGTCATTCTGCTGGGTGCCAGGTCATGTAAGTATATGAGATGAACAGGCTGATTGGGCTGCCAAGGAAGCCTGCAGAGGACAGGATGCGGCACAGTGTCCTATTCCCTTGCAGGCTGTCATTTCCGCCGTCCACAGGAAGTTCCTGCAGTTGTGGGCAGTGATGGCTAATAAGCCGCAGTTGGTGTAAGTCAACAACCCGGCCATGGTGTTCCTCCTGCCAGTTGCTTAGGTGGGATGAAGTGACCCTCATTCGTCTTAGAATTGAGCACTGCTTTCTCACACATAGCTTTTTGCTATGACGAGAGGGTCCCCTGTTTTGCTGGTGATGAGACGAGTGTGATCAATGTTTTAAAGTTTTGTGGTGTGTCGTGATTGTGTGTCGTGTTTGTGGTGTGTCGTGTTTGTGGTGTGTCGTGTTTGTGGTGTGTCGTGTTTGTGGTGTGTCGTGTTTGTGGTGTGTCGTGTTTGTGGTGTGTCGTGTTTGTGGTGTGTCGTGGTTGTGGTGTGTCGTGGTTGTGTCCTAAACTTTTAGGCTGCAGGTTTTAGTGTGCATTGGGGGGTAGCTGACTTCCCCCCCCTTTTTTAATTCTCGTGCTCATCCAGCAATGTCCATCTGCTATATTGTTTCAGCTCCTTATACACTTTCTTCTTGTGTCATTAATGTTTTACTATTGATGCAATACCTTGTTCCACAGTTCTGTGCAGTTACGCACGTAGTTTTCCAACATTTGTTACCTGTTTTTTATGTGCTGTTTTATCTTCCTTTTACTGACACTCGTCTCAGTCTGTTTTTGCGTGGACGCTAAGGGCCTCACTGTTGTGTGCCCATAAAAACATGTCTGTGTCCGTCCATGTCATACACGTAGATGTCTGGCCACGATGTTGCTACTTTATTGCACTGATGTTATAACAGTAAATATTCTCTACTATTCATCGTAGCCAGTCTGTTCTTGAAGCGGTTTATCAGTATTTCAGTCCACCTGCATAATCCGTGAATTTGTAACCATTGGACCACTGATTCTGTCTCTTGTGAGGCTATGTTTTTATTTTATTTATCCATTGAGTCATCTGCCCCATTGTACACGTTATCCAGTATACACTTTAATGGGCATACAAGCGGCTTATCCTATAAATTAATACATGTTGCCATTTTTGTCACTCATTAACCAGATGATGACTAAATTTTGCATTGGGACTGATTCATTTAAATTGACGATCTTTTTGAAGAATTGCTACAGGCTACGACAGCACCTTTAAGTTATACATTCCTTGCCACCAATGCTGTGCCTGTGGAAACCTTCAAAGAAACAGGTTGCCCTAATAAACAATGATACTACTATACACATACACATTTATCTACGCGTTTTTCACTTGTAATGTTCCTGACATCTCTTCTGGACTGATAAATGAAAATATGAATTCCAGGCAGTGAACAATAATACTGCGCATGATACCCTACATCCAACACAATCAAGTGTTAATTGTGAGGTATCATATACTTAGCAAATGACTTTTATTTTTCTTGCCTAGAGCTGTGCCGTATGGGTCAGCTTGCTGTTGCTCGTTGACTTAATCCCATTACTTAATTATTGTGATAATTCTATTTTTAAGTAGTATACCCCAGGGAATACTTCGTAAGCATTGACTGTGACTTGGATGTGGGCCGTCACATTATCCTTCTACTGCTACAACGTTGAATTAAGTATGCTGCACTGTTACTGTAGTTTCTATTCATGTGGTGTTCACTTAGATGTAACCACAGTGTAGACTGTTATCTAAATGACTTTGTGTAAGCCCAGTTTGTAACTACACTTCAGATTTTTAGTAATTATGTTTAATTCTATTGTATGATTACACAGGATGCTCTCAGACTATAGCTTCAGTGTACACTGCTACTGAAATTACTTTGTGACTGTCAGGTCTGTAACATTATATTTTCAAACAGTAAAAGAAATTTGTTTACATTTTTTATAGATTTTTGATGGCTGTATATTTGTGTTTGTTGTTGTGGTCTTCAGTCCTGAGACTGGTTTGATGCAGCTCTCATGCTACTCTGTCCTGTGCAAGCTTCATCATCTCCCAGTACCTACTGCAACCTACATCTTTCTGAATCTGCTTAGTGTATTCATCTCTTGGTCTCCCTCTACAATTTTTACCCTCCACGCTGCCCTCGAATACTAAATTGGTGATCCCTTGATGCCTCAGAACATGTCCTACCAACCGATCCCTTCTTCTAGTCAAGTTGTGCCACAAGCTCCTCTTCTCCCCAATTCTATTCAATACCTCCTCATTAGTGATGTGATCTACTCATCTAATCTTCAGCATTCTTGTGTAGCACCACATTTTGAAAGCTTCTATTCTCTTCTTGTCCAAACTATTTATCATCCACGTTTCACTGCCATACATAGCTACACTCCATACAAATACTTCCAGAAACTACTTCCTGACACTTAAGTCAATACTTGATGTTAACAAATTCCTCTTCTTCAGAAATGCTTTCCTTGGCATTGCCAGTCTACATTGTATATCCTCTCTACTTCGGCCATCATCAGTTATTTTGCTCCCCAAATAGCAAAACTCCTTTACTACTTTAAGTGTCTCATTTCCTAATCTAATTCCCACAGCATCACCCAAGTTAATATGACTTCATTCCGTTGTCCTCGTTTTGCTTTTGTTGATGTTCATCTTATATCCTTATATATTTGTGTTTGTGGATTTCATAAATTACTAAACATGTATTATGTTATAACTTACATCAGTATTGCTAACTGCATCTAATATTGATGTTAATGTTGCAAAGCACGTGAAAAGAATAATATTTTAGCCTCTGCAAATAATAATTATTTGGCTATAAATTTTTAAACTTTTTTCCTTTTTTAGGGCTGTTCCACATTATTAGCATTCACACATAATGAGATTACAGTGTACAGATGGACTGTGTCTCTGGAATAGGTGATTACATCATCAATCTACTGCTACCACACTGAACTAACATTGTTGTTCGTTTTTTTCACTCGGGTGCTTCTGCAGATGGATGGTTGCCAAAAAGAAGTGTAAACATTGCTAATAACTAAACTTCCACATTACAAAAAATTATTTTTACTATGGTACTATTTAAGTACATTGTTGTTACTTTGGATGTAACCATAGCTTACACTGCTGCTGCAATGACATTGTAGGGGCCCAGATTACCAAAATGACTTTGTGTAAACCCAGCAGATGATAATATTTCCACATTTTTGTGATAAATTGTTTTACTCTGTTGTTATTTGAGTGCATTGTTGTTACAGTGATGTAACCACAGTTTACACTGCTACTTTAATGACATTGTAGAAGCCCAGATTGTATTTTTACCCCTGTACTTTTGAAATTTATGCTCTGTTTTGAGTGAGATAAGATGGATTTATTTGGTGAATAACTGTCTATATAGTTGTTTTAATTTTGATAAGCCAATGTTTCAGCCTTCTAGTCTGTTACATAAGTGCCATTTCATGAAGAAGAGAACTTTTACTGTTATTTTAAGGCATAAATAACCTGTCTTTCGAGGTACTTTTCCATCAAAATTTATATTACAACTGTCATGTATGTAGTCAGATTGTATAAATGCTTTCCAGATCTAAAGATGGTAACATTGATTACTGAAACCGGGTATCGAGAATAAAGTTTATTATTACAGGTCTTGACAAGGAAGCTTAACTTCTCTAATGTATTAGAAGTGTGTAATAAAGGTTATATGTAGTGTCTACTCAAAAACCTCTTGTGGACAGTTCTTTAAACAGTTGGGCATACTGAAAACAGTATCGCAGTATATTTACTCCTTTATGAAGTTAGTTGTCAAAAATAACTCTGTTATAAAACAACAGTAACATTTAAAAATATAATACTAAAAGGAGAAATTGCTTGTACTATCTTTTACTCAGCCGTAGTATGACACAAAATGGAATGAACTGCCCCACCATAGAAGTCTTTGACCACTTACCAAGTGTTGTAACACATTTAGTAGATAATTTTAACTTCAAACAAAAGGTGAAATCATATCTTCTTCAGCACTGGGAAAATATACTAAAATTGTAGAATTTGCTCATCGACATTATTTAATCTGCATGTACATGTGCCTACATATGTACTCGAAAAGTTACTTTATGGTGTATGGCAGAAGGTACCTTATACCACTACCATTCATTTCCTTTTCTCAATGAGAGAAAAGTAATGTCTATTTGCCTCCATAAAAGCCTTAATTTCTTTTATATTGTCTTTGTGGTCTTTATGTGAAACGTACGCCGGTGGCAGTAGAATTTTTCCATAGTCTGTTTCAAATGCCAATTCTCTATATTTTCTTAGTAATGTTCCACAAAAAGAACGTCGTCTTCTCTCTAGGCATTCCCACTAGAATTCACAAAGGATCTCCATAAAACTCACGTGTTGAATAAATCTATAGATAACGAATCTCATCTCTGAATTACTTTGATGTCTTGCTTTAGTGTGACCTTGTTGGGATCCCAAATACATGATCAGTATTCAAGAATGGGGCACACTGGTGTTCTGTATGCAGTACTGTTTACAGTTAAACCACACTTCCCTATAATTTCCCCTAGTAAACTGAAGTCGAAAATTTGCCATCATCTACTTCCTTCCCTGTGCTGCGATCTCTCATCTCTGACTATTCTTCCTTCTATTGCTCTTTTTCTCATGGCTGCAGCCTTTGTTGTTGTTGTTGTTGTGGTCTTAAGCCCTGAGACTGGTTTGATGCAGCACTCCATGCTACTCTATCCTCTGCAAGCTTCTTCATCTCCCAGTATCTACTGCAGGCTACATCCTTCAGAATCTGCTTAGTGTATTCATCTCTTGGTCTCCCTCTACGCTTTTTACCCTCCACGCTGCCCTCGAATACTAAATTGGTGATCCCTCGATGTCTCAGAAAAGTCCTACCAACCAATCCCTTCTTCTAGTCAAGTTTTGCCACAAACTTCTCTTCTCCCCAATCCTATTCAATACTTCCTCATTAGTTATGTGATCTACCCATCTAATCTTCAGCATTCTTCTGTAGCACCACAGTTCGAAAGCTTCTATTCTCTTCTTGTCCAAACTATTTATCGTCCATGTTTCACTTCCATACCTGGCTACACTCCATACAAATACTTTCAGAAATGACTTCCTGACATTTAAATCTATACTCAATGTTAACAAATTTGTCTTCTTCAGAAACGCTTTCCTTGCCATTGCCAGTCTACATTTTATATCCTCTCTACTTCAGCCATCATCAGTTATTTTGCTCCCCAAATAGCAAAACTCCTTTACTACTTTAAGTGTCTCATTTCCTAATCTAATTCCCTCAGCATCACTCCATTTAATTGGACTACATTCCATTATCCTCGTTTTGCTTTTGTTGATGTTCATCTTATACCCTCCTTTCAAGACACTGTCCATTCCATTCAACTGCTCTTCCAAGTCCTTTGCTGTCTCGGACAGAATTACGATGTCATCGGCGAACCTCAAAAGTTTTTCTCCATGGATTTTAATACCTACTCCAAACTTTTCTTTTGTTTCCTTTATTGCTTGCTCAATATACAGATTGAATAGCATCGGGGAGAGGCTACAACCCTGTCTCACTCCTTTCCCAACCACTGCTTCCCTTTCATGTCCCTCGTCTCTTATAACTGCCATCTGGTTTCTGTACAAATTGTAAATAGCCTTTCGCTCCCTGTATTTTACCCCTGCCACGTTCAGATTTTGAAAGAGAGTATTCCAATCAACATTGCCAAAAGCTTTCTCTAAGTCTACAAATGCTAGAAATGTAGGTTTGCCTTTCCTTAATCTTTCTTCTAAGATAAGTCTTAGGGTCAGTATTGCCTCACGTTTTCCAACTCTTCTGCAGAATCCAAACTGATCTTCCCCGAGGTCGGCTTCTATCAATTTTTCCATTCGTCTGACAATAATTCGTGTTAGTATTTTGCAGCTGTGACTTATTAAACTGATAGTTCGGTAATTTTCACATCTGTCAACACCTGCTTTCTTTGGAATTGGAATTATTATATTCTTCTTGAAGTCTGAGGGTATTTTGCCTGTTTCATACATCTTGCTCACCAGATGGTAGAGTTTTGTCAAGACTGGCTCTCCCAAGGCTGTCAGTAGTTCCAATGGAATGTTCTCTACTTCCGGGGCCTTGTTTCGACTCAGGTCTTTCAGTGCTCTGTCAAACTATTCACGCAGTATCATATCTCCCATTTCATCTTCATCTATATCCTATTCCATTGCCGTAATATTGTCCTCGAGTACATTACCCTCTATATACTCCTTCCACCTTTCCCTTCTTTGCGTAGAACTGGGTTTCCATCAAAGCTCTTTAATTTTCCTGTAGGCAATATCTATCTAACCCCTAGTGAGATAAGCCTCCACATCCTTCCATTTGTCCTCCAGCCATCCCTGCTGTCAACATCTGTCAACACCTGCTTTCTTTGGAATTGGAATTATTATATTCTTCTTGAAGTCTGAGGGTATTTTGCCTGTTTCATACATCTTGCTCACCAGATGGTAGAGTTTTGTCAAGACTGGCTCTCCCAAGGCTGTCAGTAGTTCCAATGGAATGTTCTCTACTTCCGGGGCCTTGTTTCGACTCAGGTCTTTCAGTGCTCTGTCAAACTATTCACGCAGTATCATATCTCCCATTTCATCTTCATCTATATCCTATTCCATTGCCGTAATATTGTCCTCAAGTACATTACCCTCTATATACTCCTTCCACCTTTCCCTTCTTTGCGTAGAACTGGGTTTCCATCAAAGCTCTTTAATTTTCCTGTAGGCAATATCTATCTTACCCCTAGTGAGATAAGCCTCCACATCCTTCCATTTGTCCTCCAGCCATCCCTGCTTAGCCAGTTTGCACTGCCTGTTGATATCATTTTGAGATGTTTGTATACCTTTTTGTCTGCTTTATTTACTGCATTTTTATATTTTCTCCATTCATCAATTAAATTCAATATTTCTTCTGTTACCCAAGGGTTTCTGCTAGCCCTTGTCTTTTTACCTATTTGATCCTCTGCAACCTTCACTATTTCATCCCTCAAAGCAACTCATTCTTCTTCTACTGTATTTCTTTCCCCCATTTCTGTCAATTGTTCCCTTATGCTCTCCCTGAAACTCCCACCTCTCTGCAGTTTTTTCATTTTTAATCTACAGGTCCTAACCAATAGATTGTGGTCAGAGTCCACATCTGCCCCTGGAAATGTCCTACAATTTAAAATCTGGTTCCTAAATCTCTGTCTTACCATTATATAATCTATCTGAAACCTTTTAGTATCTCCAGGGTTCTTCCATGTAAACAACCTTCTTTCATGATTCTTGAACCAAGTGTTAGCTATGATTAAGTTATGCTCTGTGCAAAATTCTATCAGGCAGATTCCACTTTCATTTCTTAGCCCCAATCCATATTCACCTACTATGTTTCCTTCTCTCCCATTCTCTACTTTTGAATTCCAGTCAACCATGAGTATTAAATTTTAGTCTCCCTTCACTACCTGAATAATTTATTTTGTCTCATCATAAATTTCATCAATTTCTTCATCATCTGCAGAGCTAGTTGGCGTATAAACTTGTACTACTGTAGTAGGCGTGGGCTTCGTATCTATCTTGTCCACAATAATTCGTTCACTATGCTGTAGTAGCTTACCTGTACTCCTATTTTTTTTATTCATTATTAAACCTACTCCTGCATTACCCCCATTTGATTTTGTCTTTATAACCCTGTATTCAACTGACCAAAAGTCTTGTTCCTCCTGCCATCGAACTTCACTAATTCCCACTATATCTAACTTCAACCTATCCATTTCCCTTTTTAAATTTTCTAATCTACCTGCCCGATTAAGGGATCTGACATTCCACACTCCGATTCGTAGAACGCCAGTTTTCTTTCTCCTGATAACAACGTCCTCTTGAGTAGTCCCCGCCCGGAGATCCAAATGGAGGACTATTTTACCTCCCGAATATTTTATCCAAGAGGAAGCCATTATCATTTGATCATGCAGTAAAGCTGCATGCCTTCGAGAAAAATTACGGCTTTAGTTTCCCCTTGCTTTCAGCCGTTCGCAGTACAAGAACAGCAAGGCCATTTTGGTTAGTGTTAAAAGGCCAGATCAGTCGATCATCCAGACTGTTGCCCCTGCAACTATTGAAAAGGCTGCTGTTCCTCTTCAGGAACCACACGTTTGTCTGGTCTCTCAAGATACCCCTCCATTGTGGTTGCTCCTACGGTATGGCTATCTGTATTGTTGAGGCACGCAAGCCTCCCCACCAACGGCAAGGTCCTTTGGTATCAGACCAGCAATTTCCTACATTCAGCCAAAAGGTAGTAAATGAAAGAATATACCAAGAAAGTAAGGCTGAAGTAATTTATGGTTCCCTTCTGAGTTTGACCTTCATCTACCAAATTTTTTGTAGTGTGGACTGACTGGGGATCATAGTTCCTCCTACACAGTGCTCCATTTATTAATTGGAATTCTCCTTTCGTCAGTTCCTCCTCCTCCTCCTCCTCCTCCTCCTCCTCCTCCTCCTCCTCCTAGGTTTCTTTGTTTCTCAGCAGTGCTAGATTTTTTACTCTGTTCAGCAGCTATGCTGCTATGTTCTGACAAAGCATTCCTTGAAAGGCAGCCATTGTCCTTGTGTTTGTGGCGGATTTTGTATACCACTGTGACACTGTACTCCTAAAGCCTCAGTGCCCATATCGCTGGATGACTCACACATGTCAAGGAATTGGTGCCGTCTCTACGTGGGCAATGGCTGCCATGCCAGGTGGCCTTCACTGCAGCTGGGTGGTACCCTTGGAGAAGGCCCTTGGTCGGAGTAGGTGGCGTCAGGATGGACATTTAGCACATGAAACAAATTATGCCAAAACAATGGCCATTCTGATCTGGCCATCTCTTCAGACAGGAATTGAAACTTCAATGTGGACAGTTAGAATCATACTGCTTTCCCTACCCTGGGTGCCCATAGGAAGAGGGACAAGGCAGACTTCTAAGAGTGAATCAGTTTATTCAATACATAGTATGTGCTCAAACTTTGGGAGTACTTTCACTATAACAAAGCTATTATTTTTTTAGGATCATATTAAAGTTAAATTTGGAGAAATTGAGTCATTAGGAAAAATGTGCAATGGACTGCTAGTGATTATAGACCCTTGGCAAGTGTAGATCTGGGTGGCATACCAGTGACCATTGCTCCACACAAGATTTTGAGTATGGTATAAGGAACGTTCTTCCTCGGAGCTATGCTCTAGGCAGACAAGGAAGTACAAGCTGATCTTCAGCAGCGAGGTGTACATTCTGTCCGATGCATCAACAAAGACCCTGAGGATAGAAGAATATTGCAGGTTCTTGACCTTTGCGTTTGTAGGGAAAGTCCTCCTGGAAAAAAAATAGTTTTGGTTTACAGGTGTGACATGAAACCTTATCTCCCACCACCCACGAGGAACTTTTGATGCTTGTTCTTTGATCATATGTCATCCCGCTGCACTGTAAACCCAAAATGTGGTTAACTACAAATGAGCACTCCACAAAAATAGTCCTTGTGAACAACCACCTTTACGTGTCAGTTGCACAAATCAT
Source organism: Schistocerca gregaria (assembly GCF_023897955.1). Lineage (NCBI taxonomy): Eukaryota > Metazoa > Arthropoda > Insecta > Orthoptera > Acrididae > Schistocerca > Schistocerca gregaria. Next base: position 330,381,010 of record NC_064924.1, read on the forward strand.
TATCCTGCTCATTCAGCAGTTTGCCCAGTCTTCAAGGAAGAAGAGAAAACACAGGATTACAAATCTCTTAACACTTGTCATACACTGAGGCATGTAAGAAAAATACAAAAACCTACAACATGTTTATCTGACAGCTAATTATATGAAAGTCACAGCCATTGGTCCCGCGACCTCAACTTTTTGAAAACCTGTTTTCCCATTGTCCTCCTCTCTTGTGGTTCCTGTGTCACCCTCTTCGGGAACCACTTCCCGCATCCAACCGGAGAAACATCTTCCTCCACAAGCATCACCCCTAACCCCATGTACCAGAGACCAGATGCCAGACAATAGCTGAAGGAATGGCAACCTTTGGTCTCAAGGCTTCCACTCTTCATCCATACCCACACTCATTGTGGACAGGCCCAAGAAAGAATCTTAGCCACCAAGGGCTCAGGAGTAGGAGTAGGAGGAGCAAGAAGAGCAGGAAATCAGGACAAGGTTACTCTGGTGACACCAGAGGGACCAGGCCCACCATGCTGTCTGATTCTGAACCAGTGCTCAGTGATATGGTTTCATCCCCATCAGTGACAGGCAGTGATACTAGGGTGTGATGAGTTCTCGCAGCCCCTTCACTTGTAACCTGGAAACCCATAACATGATCATTCAGTGGAACTGTAATGGACATGACCTTCACTTGCTGGAATTAGGAGGGCATGCTGAAAAATAATACCTCCAAATTTTATATGTGAAAACTCTTATAGCTTTTTAAATAAAGCAAATGTTAATATCATCCTTTGTAGATGAACCTTATCATTTTAAGCATCTTTTTCTGGTAGGCTCACTATCCTATTAAATGAAGTAAGAAGGAATCCTGGAGGCACTATGTCTCCTATCCAGAAACATCTGCCTCCTCGCTCCGGGTAGGGACCAAGTTCCATAGTCTTCTGGACTGCCAGAGATCATCAAATGTTCCAGATCCTGTCCTTCACAATGGTCTTTGTAACATCACAATGGTTCTTGCTGAAGAACAACTTGCAAACCACATTGTGGCAGCAATGCCATCTTTTTATCCAGTTAACTTTTAACTGCAGAAATGACTAGTTGAAATGTCCCTCTATGTTCAGCCACCGCTAAGTGGAATCATATAATGAATCTTTCACTGACTGGTAACTATCAGGCTCTTGCCTCATCTCACAATATGGCACCAGGCGCCAGTTCAGTTCATGATCAGATACTCAAACACATGAATGTTACTCAAAGACTGCTTCTACTTACGATCTTCAACCTTATGTAGCCCGAAGGTTTCGCCCCTTCAGTATTTTGTCCCAGTCCTTAAGCCAGGCAAAAATCCAACTTCTCTCAACAGCTACCAACTAACTAGCCTCACCTGCGTGCTCTGCTAACTGCTTGAAATTGAGTGCCTGCAGATTATCCTGGCTTGGAGCCTTTTTCTCCTTACCAGTGTGGTTTCCAAGGGAGAAGGATCCACAGCCAACCATTTGGTCTGTTTGGAAACAGCAGTCCTACAGGTCAAATGCCAAACCTCATTGCAGGCCTTTTTGACCTACGTAGGGCATATGACACCACTTCAGGCCATCACATTTTACTTACATTCAGTAACTTTGACTTTCGTGCCTCCTTACCAATTTTTATTCAGTGGTTGTTCCAGATTTGAGTCTGGTACCTTCATTGATCTCTCAACGGGTTCAGCAGAATGGCATCCCACAGGGCTTTGTCCTGGTTATCACACTCTTCCTCATTGCCAGCAATGGGCTAGTGATCTCTTTTGGGCCACTGCTTACCTCTCCACTGTATGTTGATGACTTTTGCTTCTGGTACAGCTCCCACACATTAGCCTCAGCTGAACATCAGTTCCCAAGTGCAAACCAATGGACCTCTGTGTGGGCCCTTTCCGCTGGTTTCCAATTCTCTCCTGCAAAAATGTGGGTCATACATTTCTTTCATGGTACCACAGTCCGTCCTGGCCCGGAACTCTACTTGGATACCCAGCACTTGGACGTTGTTTCACAGTTCCATTTTTTGGGGCTTCTGTTTGGTAGAAAGCTGACTAGGCTGCCCCATATTCGTCAACTAAAGACTAGTTGCATGTGAAGCCTATAGCTCCCTGCTTCTTTGCCACAACTCTTGATGTACAGAGTATGCTAGTCATATCTGTACTTACTGGGCTGCGATCTCATCTCGGCTGGCCTATGGTTGCCAGTTTATGGCTCAGCAGCACCTTCAGCTATAAAATTGTTTGACACAGTTCATCATTGTGGAGTTCATCTGGCCACAGGAAACAACTGGAATAGTCCTGCAGTGTGTCTCTTTGCCAAATCAAGGATCTTACCTCCTTAGTTCACATGGTACCAACTCTTGGTCTTTTATGCAACCACCACCTGACAGTTCCACGATCATGCCACTTAGCCCACTCTTTTTGCTTGCAAGTGTCATTGAACTTTTGACACTCACCCACAGGTGGGACTATTGGTTGGAATGCACCTTGAAGGATCTTTGCTTTGCCTCCCTGGAATGCGCACCCTGTGTTTTCTCGCGTACACCCTTTGGTTGTTGCCCTAACCATATATTAGGCTCAATCTATTTCAAGATCCTAAAGTCTGTCATCCCCACGACCTTTCAGTGTCTGTTATGTACAGTTCTTCTGGAGTTTAAGGGTGGTAACATTTTGTACAATGACTGCTCTTAAAACTTGGGATAAGGCAGGATATGCTGTTACATCGCCTGCTGGTCAGAAAAACCTTTTGTTGTCGGGAACATTTCGTGTTTTTACAGTAGATCTGATAGCCATTAACAGAGGCTTTCTCTTTATTAAATGGGCCTCCCTTAACTGCATTTGATATGTATGACTTACAGAGTAGTCTTCAGGCTATTGACTGATGTTACTCTTGTCATTCTGTGGCCTATGCTATTCATGAGCTTCTCACTGAACTTGGCCACACTGATTGGTCAGTTTCTCTCTGGGTCCCAAGGCATGAGAATATCCCAGGGATGAACTAGCCATCCATTTGGCTAGAGGAGCAATTACTCGTCCTTCATACGTGTAGACAGTTCCAGTTGTGGATTTGCGGGTGCTAATATGACCTCAGCTAGATCAGAGATAGATTGCCATGTGGCTGTTGGCCTCTCTAATAAACTCCGCCCTATCAAAGAGAGTGCACTCTTCATTCAGTTCTTTTCAGAAGGAAATCCAGTGTCCTGTGTTGCTTCTAGATTGGTCATATGTGGCTAACCCATAGTTTCATTTTACGAGCCACCCCCACATTGTAGTTGTGGAGTCTCACATCCTAGTGGAATGCCCCCTTCTTCTGGTCCTCCATGCTAAGTAAGCCTCATAAATTCTTCGCCTCAAAATATTGGTGTGCAATTCACAGGCAGTTGAACTGTACCCCTGTTTCTTCCATGAAAATGGTTTTCGTTTTCAGATATAAGATATCAAGCTACCTTCGGGGCAGGGGTGGGATGGTTGGGGTTGAGGTGTCTCACACCGCACACTAGGTCATAGGGACTTCTGACTCCAACTTCCATGACAGTTCACTCTTTGATTCGTCTTACTTTCCTTTAATTGCATTTAGACATGTTTTTTTTTTATTTTTTTTTTCCTTTCCTGTTTTAGAGATAGTGCTATGCTGAATAGTGGGTGCTCTTAAACGCCTAGATAAACTCGAGCAGGAGTGTGTGGGATGACTACCATCACAGGCAAGGCCCTGCGGATGCCCACTCGTCAACTCTGGCTTGTCTTCAGTGCCTCGGTTTTACCATTTCTACTTGCTTTCATCATCAGTACTTCACAGGCATCACTAATTATGGATAAAATACCTCTGGCTTGAGGAACTGGTGGCCTTGCTGTTTGACCCTTAACCTCAAATCAACCAACCAACTCACTCTATTAATGTCCTTAAGGGTTTGTTTGATTTCATAATGTTTTGCAACATTCACCCATATTTAATTGATAGGACTGCATGAAGCAGCCCACTGTTAGTGCTTGCTACTGGACATTTCAGGATTGTTTTGCCTACTCACCTTCATTAACGAACAGTATTCTACATTTAGAGCACACTCCCACTCATAACACCATTTATAAATTCTGTCCAAGTCATCTTGTATTCTTGTACAGTCACCTTTGTGTACACCACACCATCATCAGCAAACAACCACAGATTGCTGTTCACTCTTTCTGTCAGATCATTCAAGTATAGGGGGCAATCAAAAAAAATTTCTGTTTGAGGGCATTGCTGCGGCATATATGCAATGTAGCACGAATCCGTTGTAGGCATATAAATACTGGCATGTAAACAGGGATTTAGTGTTACATTCGTGTCCTTCCAATGTGCATGCAGTAAATGCAGAAACGTGAACTGAGGCAATGTTATTACCAAATGCTTCCAACCAGGACCTCGTGCTGTTGTTCTTTTCTTAGCTCCCAAAGGACAAACAGTGGTACACATCCATCATAGAATGGAGAATATGTATGGGCACCACGTCTGTCGAAAACCATTGTTGGGGTATGGTGCACCAAATTCTGTGTGGTAAGAGGTGCTGCTTCCTGACAATACACGTTCCCATGTCACAAATGTAATAATGCAGAAGTTACACCAACTCAAGTGGGTGACATTCAATTGCCCATCCTGCACTCCTGATCTCTCCTTATGCAATTATCATGCCTTTGGTCCGTTAAAAAGAACTTGAAGGGTTGATGATTCCTGTTGGATGAGAATGTGCAGCAGGCAGCTGGGACTTTTTCGCATAGCAGAATACGGTGTTTTACCAAACTGGTATCTTCCACCTGGTGCTTTATTGGTATGATTGCCTCAATGCTCACAGTGGTTTTGCCTGATTGGCATAGGATTCTGGACCGTGCTGCCTTTGAATGGAAGCTTTTTGGTCACATCTTAAAATATTTACATCGGTTACATGTTAACATTTGAGTGACAGTATTGCTGTGAAAATCTATTGTTACCATCATTCAGTGTTAATCTATAAAGCAGTTTACACCTGTATATTTAAAGACATTATGAGCATGTGTTTGCTTTATAGGTCCTGGCGGGAATTAGGTGAAGACTGAATTTATGATGGTGGGAAATATGTTATAACCACCTTCCAGTTCACGAAGATGAAATGCTTGGGCCGTAGTTCCCACATTTGACAAAATCACTGTTAAAATGTGAAATGGACTAAAGGAAATTAAAGCAAAAAACATTACTTTTTCTTAGCATTTACAAGAAAATTTAATTCATTTTCAAAGACAACTTTGCTCAGATGGTTGCTATTAGAGGTGCATACAGTATTGGCCTTATGTAGCAGCATGACACATTTTCATCTGGAATAAAGATGTTACAAGTAACAGTTCTGAACCTCAAAACGATCTTCAGATAACTTGTGTGTAACTGTCTGTTATGCTACATGTGAATTTGAATGTAATGTCCAAACTTTTCCAAGGAAGAAAGTGTATAAAGTGTTACTTTTTCAAGCTACAGCCCTTATTAAACTGATTTGAAGTAGTTGTGTTGTTGCTACAGCAGATGTGTGCACCTCACTTTTCTTAGCATTATTTCTCAATTTCAGGAATAAATCTTCACCGATCAACCGATTTTGCATTGCAACTTCGGTTTTCCTCTAGTCATTCTGTCCACATTGATGCTACTGTGGAATTGTAATGCTCCCTTAAATATTTAGAGGTAGGTTGTTTGCAGATGACATTATTCTTCCCACTTCCAAAATAGTGGTAACATCTAAGATAACACTCGGTACTCTTGCAAGCTTATGTTAAGGGAATAGAGTGCATTTTTATCTCTGCCGTGGTAACAGAAGATATGCTTCTGAAATAAATTTGTATTGCATCCATTTGAACACTAATTAGTAATTGTGGATTATCTTGATACATTGAAACTATGCGTTAGACTAGGAAACAATTTTCCATGTTCTGGTTAGAATTTTGCAGCAGAGTTCCAGCATAGTTGGCTTTCAGTTGGCATCTGTTTAATGTCACTGCATGCCCTATGCTAGAGTGAAATATGTCACACTAAGACAAACTATAGATGTGTGCTGATTCAACCACATCATTTCAGCTAAAAAAAGCTCTTTTTCTGTACAGATGCCAATAGCCCATACAGATTTGTAAAAATAGAATAAGATATGTGGGACTTGTGATGATGTGAGTTACAGCTGGGTTGGTAAGTGACTGTGTACTGGTTGCAAAATACCTAAATTAGAATCAGTCACTAATGCATGTAGTTTCACTATAACATACTATCTATGGCTTGCAGGCTACAACTTATACTGGTTGATCTGCTGTTTCAGTCTTTGTTTTGCTACTTGCAGACTGTAACTTTGTATTATCAAACATCTCATAATGTTCTGTTGGGTAGTGTAGAGAAATAGTACTGAATTATGTGTTACAGTGGAAAAGGTTAGTATGCCAAATTGGGGATTTGTAGTTTGAATAAAAATCTAGCCATTTCCCCATAGGCATTCCAGGAACTTGCCGAGTCACCTCAGGTCACTCAACCTTGGAGGGTTTGTAACATATTTTAAGGGAACCAGCAGTATTGCATGTTAACAATTAGAATAGAGGTTCACTCAGTAAATTAGAACTTTTGATGCTAAATGATAAAATACCTCCGTACATGACACTAAGTTGGGAAACTGTTCACTAAGAGTCATTCCATTGAACTCCATTGCACAAACTGACTCACTAGTGGGTCATTTAGCAGATAATGTCAAGTCTTGCATATAGTATAAAACTTCAGTAGTGTCAAAAGAAAAATTCTCACGAGTAAACTATAAAATTAGGAGACAGAATTGCTGACCAGTACTTATCTTAAGATGTCACAGTACTGCCACTAGACACACACAATTGCATACACTATCTTAACTTTAAGTATTCTGAAAGGTAGGATAGTGTATATATCTTATGTGTACTACATTTCTCGTTTCTTCTGAAGATAATTATTGGCTAACAGTTTGTCACATGATTCAATAAATCCATTAGTGTATTTTGTTGCAAACTGTGACTGGATTTTTGGCCATTGCTGAACTGGTACTGCATTTTGTTCCTGGGGTCCTTTCAGTCTCTCCAAGTACTTTATTTATTTATTTAACAACTGAGATAATTTATGTAGTATTTTTACAGAAGTCAAACTTAACAACAAAAAATATATATAACTCTCCATATTCAGAGCTTTACAGGTCTATTCTGAGGAGCATGACGCATTATATATTTAATTTTGTTAATAGTTAATACTTGATGTACCACTTGCTCACAGTCTATTCAACACACCAGTATTTTACATACAACTCTTTTTGGGGATAAAGTCCCCATCACCAGGTAACACAGATTCAAGGCTTATATGTACATGTAGTTACAGCAAGTTTATTGAGGCTTTCAAGTATGAACTTTCGTTCCTAAAGTGTTAATGAAATTAAATAATTATTAATACTGTTCTACATTTCTAGGTATAGATGTCCAAATATAGAGAGACAATACAGATATTTGTTTTCTCACCTCCACTGAAGCAGTCCTACCTCACCAGCTTTACTTTCTCTCATAAACATCTTATTTTTCATTGCTACCTCACTCTTTTTGCATGCAAATGGATCTCTTGGATCACACTGTTTCAACCAGATGACTGATGACCAACCATCATCTGGGTGGAAACATCAATTAAGTAACAGTGCTTGTTTATGTACACATTGTTGCACTTATTTAGCAAGTTTGCGATTTTAGACATGACAGACAATATGCTAACATCTGTTTCGTTTTTTAAATCTTCATGGCATCAGTTTTATGAAAAACTTACGCAATAAGTGCACATGGGAGATTTCAAAACAGGCACTAAAGAGGTAAAATGTTTTGCACCTGAAAAAACAACTAAACTTTATGTTAGCTCTAAACAGAATTGGATAGTCAGCCATAAATTTATTCCCCAGATATCTTGATTGACCAGACTTTCTACCTCCAAATGATACAGTGATTGTGTAATGAACTGTAGAAAAATCAGTCTTCATTGTGTTAGTCAAAGCATTGGTTCCTCCACCACAAAATGGTCCCTGTCAAGGCAGTGTTAAATGTCGGGCAATTTATGGCCAAAACCAAAATGTCATTGATATTACACCAACCTCATTCGCTGAATCTGGCCCAACTTTGAAACAGCATTTATCAAAACAAGTGCTTAGTCCTAACTGATGCTTCCTGATAGATACATTTGGTCATGTGGTTCAGAGGCTCGTGTAGCAGAGGCACATAGTGGGAGAATCCAGCCCAACACTAGCCTCCTTCCTTCTCTCTAATAATGTCAATTACTTCAACTGAGAAATGGGAAATACACATTTCAGAAACCAGATCCAGCAGAATCTCTCATACATTAACTAAATGTCGTGTGACTAGGGTCTCCTGTCGGGTAGACAGTTCGCCGGGTGCAAGACTTTTGATTTGACACCACTTTGGCGACTTGTGCTTCAATGGGGATGAAATGATGAATATTAGGACAACATAATACCCAGTCCCTGAGTGGAGAAAATCCCTTACCCAGCCGGGAATCTAACCCGGACCCTTAGGATTGGCATTCGATCGCGCTGACCACCTAGCTACCGGGGGCGGACTCTCATACATTAATTAAGAGAGATAGAATATAAACAATAAAAAGATTAGATCTATATTCTGCAAACCACCATGAGGTCCAAGGCAGAGGGTACATCCCATTGTACCAGTTATTAGGGTTTCTTCCTGTTCCATTCACAGATGGAGCACAGGAAGAATGATTTGAATGCTTCTGTGCGTGCAGTAATTATTCTAATCTTGTCCTCGCTATCCCTGTGTGAGTGATACATAGGGGGTTATAGTATATCCGTAGAGAAGTCATTTAAAGCTGGTTTTTGAAACTTCATTAATAGACTTTCCTAGGATAGTTTACATTTGTCTTCAAGAGCCTTCCACTTAAGTTTCTTCAGTATCTATTTGGCACTCTCCCGCGAATTAAACAAACCTATGACCATTTGTGCTGCCCTTCTCTGTATATGTTAAATATCCCCTGTAGTCAAAACATTGGTTCCTCCACCACAAAATTCTCCCTGTCACATTGTGTTTAATGCCGTGCAATTTATGGCCAAAACCAAAATGTCATTGATGTTCCACCAACTCTTCTCACTGAATCTGACCCAACTTGGAAACAGCATTTACCAAAACTAATTCTCAGGCCTAGCTGATGCTTCCTGATAGATATAGTTGGTGATGTGTGATTGATTAAATTGCCTTTTGTTTTTTCCATGTGCAGAATTATGGGCTTAGGCTGTTACAGGATCAAAACCCATAGGAAATAAATAATTTAAAAAAATCACAGTTTGTGCGATTTGACATTGATCAATAGTTCATTGTGAAAATGGGCTCTCTCTCTCTCTCTCTCTCTCTCTCTCTCTCTCTCTCTCTCTCTCTCTCTCTCTCTCTCTCTCTCTCTCTCTCTCTCTTGTTAGGTGTCCCCCAACTAATTGCAGTTTGGATTACAATTTGCAGAATTTTAACTGAAAACTGCAAGTCAACTAAATTCATTAATCTTACTAGTTAGTTAAGTTATTTATGTATGAAGGAAAGTAACCAATAGATTAGCACATTTACTTTCCAAACAACTATGCAGTATGACTACAAAAGAGAAATATAATTTAAATTCAAGGTTACAAGTTCCTTTATCCATTCACCTTCTTCCTAGTGTATATTAGGTAACTCCTTATACACGTTGCATAGGTCTAAATTACAGCAAAGGAATGGTGTTTCTATATTTTGGTGTTAGCAGACTTACGTTTTATGTCGCTGGATACATCTGGTTATGAAAATGTTGATTGCCTTTGACAGGCAAATATACGCTGTACAGTACATAACCTGTTCCAGAATTGCGTATAAAATCTTCTTACTGTTCAGACTATGTCAGATCAGAGTTAAAACTCGAGCTTCCAAAGATTATCATTATATTATTCATCAGAAGTTAGTGATCTGCCTAGACCGAGTTATGCTTCTTCTTATGTTGGCATTTTAGCTCGTCATTCGTTATGTTACATCACTTGGAATTCTGATGTCCATTGGTGGAGTGACATTACCTGGAAGGCAGGATTTGGATATGCCAATGCAGAAAAATGGGCAATGCAACAGTATGCACCCACCCATGCCTGAGCTGCAATTGAGGACAGAAGGGGAATGGAGTCAACCTTCATCATCTATTCCCTTAACAGTTGATTTTTGTATGGTGTCTTCATGTGCACCACTTACATTATTCCTCTATCTCTGTTAAAATTGTCAGTACACAAGAGAATTTCTACAGATTTTTTTAATTACTGAACCCCTGTAGTTGGATGTGTGGGAAAGGACCTTCATCATCTCAAAGTTGATCTAGTGTTCTACTATAAGACTGTGTTCTGCTATCTCTGATTCCTCAGATTTCTCTACTTGACGCAGTGTAGAAATGTAGTAGTCTTAAATCAAGGATGTCTTTCACAGAACACAACAAATCCTTATTTTTTTCCAGATGTCAGAATACTGGACTAACACAATATTTATGTAATATGTGCCCAAACTTGCTAGAATGCTCTGCAGAATGGAATGCACAAACCCATCTAGCCAATGGAAAAAGATGAATGTGCAGAATTCTTTCCATTATCAGAGTGATCTTAAACAAAATTGTGCCCATATTATGTAACTATGAAATTAGACCAGTATTGTGTTTTCTGCATAAAATGACAGATTTAATGTGTCCAGTGAAAAACTGCATGGATTTGTGAGTACCGGTTGTCTACAATGTGCCACATGAGTGTTGCAAAAATTACAGAGAGGAGACAATCTGCATTGTAGCAGAGTGCTGCACTGAACACAGATGTATGGAAACGCATATCATCATCTTTCCTCTCCCTTGTGTCAATGTATTGGGATTCCGTAATAAAAGAAGTGATAGCTTTTGCATGTGCAATAACTACTTTTAACAGAGACGAGGTTATAATCTGACTGCGGCCTGCAGATGAGCTCTTAAAACAGTGTGTCTTAAAAGACCCAAAAATAATGACTCATTAAGGGGTTACATTATGCCGAGGGTAGTCTCCATTCTCCTTCAACCTCTGTCAGTGCCTGGTGGGAGAGGCGGCGGCATACCACTACAATGATTTTTTTGCATTTTCATATGCAGATCCCACCCTCCAAGTGATGTCACACTGCCAATAGACAAACAAGATGGTGATAACATTCAAAAGCTTGAGTTTTAACCTGAATTTGATATGGTTTGAACACCAAGCATATTTGATACCAGAATGTCGATGTGAAAAAGTTAATGGGTTAATGTATTCTGAATAAAGTTTCCCAGTTCTCTTTGTGATTGTGAAACAGTACAAATATATTTAGCAAAACTGAGTGTCTAATCTTATTGTTACAGATTCATCTTGTGTTAGTAGTACTGTGAACAGCAGCTCAGCACCAGTTGGCAGTTTCAACGCAGTAAGCAGCTCTGGCTACATGAGCCCAAGTGTTATCACTTTGGACAGTCCATCCCCACCAGACACACGGACATCTACTCCAGATCCCCGTTTAAGTGGGGGACAACCCACAAGTACAGCTGCCAATCCTGTTACTCCATTGAGGATGGCTCCACCATCTTTTCCAAGCTCTTTGTTCATTGCAGGAATGCCAACAATGTTGGAATTAGATTCAGAATCAAGTAGCCCACAACCTGGTGTACCAACAACCATGTTCTCTGCTCCATATTAAAAAGGAATGAATTAAGTGTACATTTTGTCTTTATGTGTGTACGTGTGTTCGTGTATATACACCTTTGAGAACAGGAGTGAGGTACTCTTTATTTTGTACAAGTGGTTCATTGTGCTGGGAGTGAACTACAGAAAAGCATCTCTTTAAAGTATTACTTGTAATGTTTACGTGTCATTGTGATCGAGGCAATCCACTATTTTCTTTCTTTTCCTTTATTCTCTTTAATTTCTAATTAGCCTTTGTTATTTTGAATTCAGACATTGTGCTTACTGCAGTGTAAATATTATTTATTAGTAGATGGTGTAATTTAAAATTTGTAAAAAGAAAAGTAATTAATGTAATTAAAGTTGCACTTGCAGTTTTACAATTTGGTCTGTGCATTATAGAAACGTTTTTCATGAGAGACTGCCAGAAAAATCTTTTATAAAGAACTCGTGTGCGAGTTCAAATTCATAGTGTTAAATTTCTTATTTTTACTTCAGAACTTGGGGTTAATGTTTTTGTACCTACTATATTTTGAAACATCTTTAAATTAAGCACTGTGTTATTAAATCTTTTTTTGTCCTCCTGTGTATTACAAGTGGAGTAGGAACAAATTTGGGACTGTGATATATATAGAGTTTCATATACTGTACATTAATTCCTAATAAAGAAGTTTGAAGCAGGTGTGCTTCCCTACAAATAACCTTTCATTCTATGGCACAGAGGCTATTAATATGTGGTGTTCAGACCATGTAAATATAATTTGGTGTATACCTTCTTTTAACGTTGATATTGATGGCAAGTTCCTTGGAGGATGTTGAGACATTTTCTGTTGTGAAAATCATTCTGAAGGTAGGATGGTTATTTCATGCAAACCATGTTTTACCAATTAAGCACCCAGAAGTATTTAAAGCACCAGTCAGAGTTATTATTTTGTTCTCAGTCTTCAGATGAAATGAGATACCTTTGTGATACAGTCTAAATGAGTTGTGATGTATAAGGTTGAAATGTGTAAAGTTGTAAGACTGTTTAATGAATGCAAAATGTTGCTGGAAAACCTGTGTGTTTGTGTACTTGCACACTTGTACAGTTCCTCTTGTATGTGATGTCCTCTTCAGTGTGACTATTATTTCCACTTGTAATCTCTCTTCTTTGATATTGGATCTATAATAATTTATGTTGACCAAAATGTGAATTAAATTATGACTGCACATGTGAAATGAGTTCATATTTATATGTAAGGCCATATGTATGTTATAAAATGGCATTCATAAAAGAATAAATTTGTCATAGGATTGAAGCCTACATTACGACAGTTTTCCAAGAGCTCTTTTTAATATCAGCAGCATAAATGGAAGCTTTTGATCTGTCAACACATGCAAACAAGACTGGAATCACACCTAAGCTTTCAGACAATGGTCTTCATTGCTCACCCACAAAAAACTGACAGAAATAGTGGCAGCTAATAAATCTTTTAATATGAGCAGTAATCTTGTTCTATCATATATTTAAAACAGAGAGAAGGTTTCTACAACCCAGGTTTTACCACTCTCCACCTCCCCATCCTTCCTTGTCACAATGTAAAACATCTCTTAACAGTGAGTGGCATGCACAAAGTTATGACACAGCATTCATTCACCTCTTGTTGCAAGGGACCATATGCAGATCACAGTTACAGGGTCTTAAGTGGAACCAATTTTTTGTGTGTGTGTGTGTGTGTGTGTGTGTGTGTGTGTGTGTGTGTGTGTGTGTGTGTGTGTGTGTGTGTGTCGCAATAATATATTATAAAATTTAAATTGCAAGAACCATTTTAAAAATTTTAGGCAAAAATTTGTATAAAACAGTTCTTTCTAAAAGTGTTTGTAGTGAGTGGTATTAGCTAGTCTGAAGACTGCACATTGAAATGCCAGTGAGCCCTACATAGTGCGGGGGGGGGGCCTTCTGTGGAGCACTACACATATAGGATTCCAGAAGTAGCTGACCCTAAGATAATTTTACGACCCTCCATGTGATTGTCACTTTCTGCTGTTTGTAATTAAGGGGGACCAACAGTGTGATGTATCTTCACACTAATCCCTATTCTTGTATCTTTCTATTTGTACAGGAAGGCCATGGCGAATGTGAGAGATGCGGATGTCTGAGGATTAAATGAGAACAGACAAGAGTTCCAATATAATAAGCATGCAGTTTTTACTGCCAGGGGAGGTTGTACACATTGCACCGACAGAAGGTGCCTTGTGTTTGGAGAGACATTTTTGGTCTAAGTATTAGGATAAGCTGTCAGGATGGCAGGTAGAGGATGTGTTAACAGGTCAAAAGCTAGCTTTGATGCATCATTAATCTATGTTTAACATTAAATGTTTTGAAGGTGTTGATGTATTTTGCACTTTAGCCAGGCCCGTTGCTGCAAGCTCATCATTCTCCCGTCTCCCAGTTTTCTGCCATCATTATCATAGATGCATATTATGTACAAAGTCTGTTCAAAAAATTCCATAACTTTGTCTACAAAATTTTTCAACACATATCTTTTACATGTTGTGCGTGGTCTCCTTCAAAATAATCTTAATTGATACACCACTCCCAACGCCTTTTCTACTTCTGGAAGTAGGCTTGGTATGCCTCTTGCTGGATCGCTTGAAGCACCATCTGCGAATTTTCTTTTATGTAGTCAATAATTGCAAATACTCGTCCTTTCAGTGGGATTTTCAACTTTGTTAATAAATAAAAGGTGTGCAGGAGCCAGGTCTGGAGAGTATGGGGGATGAGGCAGTACAGCATTTTCGTTTTTTGTGCAATAGTTACGCACCAACAGGGATGAATGTGTGGGTGCGTTATAGTGATGCAAGAGTCATGAATTGTCTTGCATGTTTCAAGCCATTTCCTTCTCTCATTTTCTTGCAGTCGCAACATGTCCCAGTAGTACTATCAATTAACAGTTTGTCTCTGTGGCACAAATTCATGATGAACTAATCCTTCAAAGTCAGAGAAAACTATCAGCATGGCTTCAACATTTGACCTGACCTGACGAGCATATTTGGTCTTTGAGAACCTTTCCAGAGCCATTGTGGAGATTGAACCTTGGTCTCCAATGTGATAAATGTAGACCCATGTCTCATCACTAGTTATGATTCTCTTAAGGAATGTCTCATTCTCATTTGCGTGATCCAAAACTCTTCACAGATTGCGAGGCAAAGGTCTTTCAGGTCTTGACTCATGAGCTGTGGGACGAACTTGGCAGCAATAATGCATTCCAAGATACTGTGTCAGAAGTTCGTGACATGATCCAATTGAAATGTTAAACTTCTTCCTGTCTTCATCCTTCCTATAATCTTAGTGTTTTCATGCTCATTAAATTTTTGGTGCCAACATCATCATTACAACCGTAAAGTTTATAACAGCATTCTTTGAATGTTTGCTAGATTTTATTGCCTGATGGAATGTCATAGTTTCAAAAAACAAGTATCTGCTGAATAAGTATTTCTCTGATATTTGTAACCCATTAAAGAATTGTTTATTGAATGTGTTCTGTATACTGTAACCAACAAGCTTACCCCTAACTTATTTGCTGAATGAAACTCTCTGGCAGAATAAAACTGTGCCGGGCCGAGACTCGAACTCAGGACCTTTATTTGCTGAATCTTACACCCTTTCCATGTCTTTGGTTTGACTCAACTGCAAACAGAAAAAAAATAAAATAAATCATATGTGATATTTAGTGGCACATGGTTTAAGGAAACAGCTAACCTCGAACAGACCCTATCGTACCCTTCACTTTACAGCACTTTGGTCAGATTCATATTTGTTCCCTGTTTTTTGTCGACACAGGACAATCTCATGCTTCCTATTTGCTAGAAGCAAATGAACCCTAGGGCAGTTCCTCCATTTCCATAACGCCCCCACTTAAGCAAAAGTATAGCATGGCAAATGCTTTTCTTAATAATAAAAACAAAAAATATACCGAACTATCTTTTACAGCAAGTGCCTCATGCACTTTTGTTGGTGTTCTTTTCTTGAATCCAAAACGTAATTCTGACAAAATATTGCATGCTCTACAACTGATTACCTGTCTTGTACACTACCTTCTCAAAAACCTTAGTAAACACTGTGTAACTGAAATACGAGCGATTGAATATCAGATTTTATTCTGTTCTAATTTTTTTTTTTTCTGTCTGCAGATGAGTCAAACCTTATTGTGAAAGACATGGAAAGGATGTAAATTTCAGCAAATACGTTAGTGAGCAAGCTTGTGGTTACAGAGTACAGAACACATTCAATAAACATTTCTTTAGTGGGTTACAGGTATGTTTATTATGTAGAAACCTGTTTCTTGAAACAGGAAATTCCATCCAGTAATAAACTTGCACTACCAGATTTAATGAACATCCAAAGAAAGCAGAATGTTGTTATAAAATCGAAGGTCGTAATGGTGATATTAGCACCAACAATTTAATGAACATGAAGACATTAAGATTACAGGAAGGATGAGAACGTGATGAAGTTGTGCATAATAAGGTGTGGTGGAGATAGTTTTTGTAAAGTTACTTGACCTTCAATTTTTACTTTCGTATACAGTTTATTCATATTTAATGAGCATGTTAACAGCAGTAGTATGCCCCTTTGGTGGGTTCAACATATAAAATATTGATGTGTTACTTCAAATACTTATAGTTTGCTGAGTTAATGAAACATTGGAAATGCAGAAATAGCCAGCACCATGTAAGTATAGAAGCTGGGAAAGTCTGTGGGTATGATGGAGTGCATAACAATTTTTTATTAAATAATGGTCCTCTTGCTAAACAGTGCCTGGCAGTGTTCTTCAACAGCATTATGGAGACAAGGTGCATTCCAAAAGACTAAAGGGATCCCTAAACATGGAAAACCAACAGATTATGCAGACCTTTTTTTGTCCTATAGCTCTCCGTAATTCTTGCTATAAGCTGTTGGAAACACTGATTCTACGTGGAATTTAGAGCAAAACTATGGAAAACATCCCTGCTGAACAAGCTGGTTTATGAACAGGTCGTAGTTGTACAGATCAAGTCATCAGTCTCTCAACATTTATTGAACCAGGATTTCAAGAAAGCTAGAAAATGTCCTCCATATTTTTGATTTAATTGCAGCTTGTGATATTGTGTGTAGAGATATGAAGTTTCTGAGAACTCTGGCTCTTTTATGTGATGGATATTCCTAAGTTATCCAAGGGAAGGAAATCAATAACCATAGAACTCTGAAGAATGCTCTCTCTCATGGCTCCATACAACCTATAAAAGTTACATATTCCTCATAATGACTGTTTCAACTTTATCGTCTTAAGCTGACAGAAGATATTAATGGTAACTGGAAACATAGTTGGGTAGTTTTAAGTGCGAAACATCCCACTGTGCACGCTTTGGTTTAACAAATGTACAGGTGGGATGCAAAAGCTCCCGGTTCCAGATATTATCAAGGCAGCACGGTGACAGCGTGTCTCTACCTGCTGTGGAGGCTCACTTAAGCTTTGGCATCACGCATCACAGCTTGGTGGTGGCTTGGAAGCCTCGGAGAAAAGGAGGCTTGCAAGAATGAAAACAACAGAACAGTTAAAGATCAGAGTTGAGAACTGTCACTTCTGATTAAGTGATATGTGCAAGCATTGCACACACCTGTCATGACTAACTGAGAACTATTCATTATGTCAGATCTGTTCACCGCAAATTGCAGTCAAGGTTGAGATTTTGTTATAATGCAGAAGAATTATCAAAAACTGGTTTATATCATTTAGTAGCTTGCACAGATTGAAGTTCTGGTGTAACAGTTGTTGTGCCTTGTCCTTGCAATCAGATGAAGACCATTCATGAAAAAACGTCATTTAGGTAGCTACCTTGTAGGAACTATCTTCTGTGCATGCACTAGTTTGGTCAGTGTACAGAGTCGGAGCAAGCAGCAACCACAGAATGTCAACAACACGTGACAGTGATTGGGCACATCCACCTGCTGTGAATGGGTCGCTTATGATTTGGTATTTCTGTCTGGCATTGTTTTGGAAGGCAGAGAACAAGAGGCACTACCTGCAATGAGAATCCCAGAGACAGTTGAAAGAAGTTAAAAGTGAAAAGGCAGCTATGTCATTTTGTAGTTAGTTGGCACAAATGTGAGCTCCGTTGCAACCCACAACCCTCTGCAGAAGGAGACGTATGCCCCACAGTACAAAGAGTGGCACTGCATAGCAATTTCACAGCACCAGAAAATTTTGAGAAAGTGACTTTAAGAAAATAATCAAGGTATCAGATATCACGAGGAGCATCAGGGCGACAGATCACTAGTGAAGTTGTTGACTGAGTTACAACCTGTAATTATAGCCATGAACACTATACTTAAAGCACCTGCCCCACTGAGAAGTCTCACCTCATGGTCTCATGGCACTGCGAAGCAGGAACACGAAAACAAGAGGTGAAGTTGAAATATATGCTTCAGGGTGACAGATCGTACACAGTGTCACACCTTAACCAACCACAAGGTTCCAGTCCATTTTGGCAGCTGTGACAGTAGATAAAATGTGTAAGACAAATTATCAGATTTATGGGCTACAAGTTGAGCAACTTGTCAGGAGGGAGGTTCAAGAACATTTTAAAGAGGCAAATGATATGATTAAACATATAGAGGAAGTATTCACCCAGGAATTTAAAGGTATACATAGTCAAATTTCAGATATATACGTCTGAGCAGAGGTTCTACAACAGAATAGAGATTTTGATGCCCCATATGCTTTGACTAGTTTGGAGGAGTGACTAAAAGTTATTTGAATGAATACTAGAGAAGGTTGATTCCAATACTGCTACAACTAATTCTATGGGGGGTAACGTAGATCATCAGAAGGAAATTTAGACATTGTGGGATGCATTTGAAAATACCCAACAAGTACTTGGAAAATAACTGTCAGTACTACAGGGGTATTAAATGATGTAGTAGAGGAATCTCAAATTAGAAGTGGTATAGGTTTATCAAAACATTTTCCAAAATACAGGATGTACATAAAGTCCTGGAACACTTTCATATTTATTGCACAAGAACCAGACTTGTGCAGATATCATACATATGTTACACTCCTGGAAATTGAAATAAGAACACCGTGAATTCATTGTCCCAGGAAGGGGTATCTTTATTGTCACATTCCTGGGGTCAGATACATCACATGATCACACTGACAGAACCACAGGCCCATAGACACAGGCAACAGAGCATGCACAATGTCGGCACTAGTACAGTGTATATCCACCTTTCGCAGCAATGCAGGCTGCTATTCTCCCATGGAGACCATCGTAGAGATGCTGGATGTAGTCCTATGGAACGGCTTGCCATGCCATTTCCACCTGGCGCCTCAGTTGGACCAGTGTTCGTGCTGGACGTGCAGACCGCGTGAGACGACGCTTCATCCAGTCCCAAACATGCTCAATGGGGGACAGATCCGGAGATCTTGCTGGCCAGGGTAGTTGACTTACACCTTCTAGAGCACGTTGGGTGGCACGGGATACATGCCGACGTGCATTGTCCTGTTGGAACAGCAAGTTCCCTTGCCGGTCTAGGAATGATAGAACGATGGGTTCGATGACAGTTTGGATGTACCGTGCACTATTCAGTGTCCCCTCGACGATCACCAGAGGTGTACGGCCAGTGTAGGAGATCGCTCCCCACACCATGATGCCGGGTGTTGGCCCTGTGTGCCTCGGTCGTATGCAGTCCTGATTGTGGCGCTCACCTGCACAGCGCCAAACACGCATACGACCATCATTGGCACCAAGGCAGAAGCGACTCTCATCGCTGAAGACGACACGTCTCCATTCGTCCCTCCATTCACGCCTGTCGCGACACCACTGGAGGCGGGCTGCACGATGTTGGGGCGTGAGCGGAAGACGGCCTAACGGTGTGCGGGACTGTAGCCCAGCTTCATGGAGACGGTTGCGAATGGTCCTCGCCGATACCCCAGGAGCAACAGTGTCCCTAATTTGCTGGGAAGTGGCGGTGCGGTCCCCTACGGCACTGCATAGGATCCTACGGTCTTGGCGTGCATCCGTGCGTCGTTGCGGTCCGGTCCCAGGTCGACGGGCACGTGCACCTTCCGCCGACCACTGGCGACAACATCGATGTACTGTGGAGACCTCACGCCCCACGTGTTGAGCAATTCGGCGGTACGTCCACCCGGCCTCCCGCATGCCCACTATACGTCCTCGCTCAAAGTCCGTCAACTGCACATACGGTTCACGTCCACGCTGTCGCGGCATGCTACCAGTTTTAAAGACTGAGATGGAGCTCCGTATGCCACGGCAAACTGGCTGACACTGACGGCAGCGGTGCACAAATGCTGCGCAGCTAGCGCCATTCAACGGCCAACACCGCGGTTCCTGGTGTGTCCGCTGTGCCATGCGTGTGATCATTGCTTGTACAGCCCTCTCGCAGTGTCCGGAGCAAGTATGGTGGGTCTGACACACCGGTGTCAATGTGTTCTTTTTTCCATTTCCAGGAGTGTATTTTGAAGAGAAACCCTGAAAGTGTGGTTTCCCTCCTCCCCACCCCCCCCCCTTCTCTTCCATGTACACCGCCACAGCATAGTATCGTAATTTGCCGATAGTCAGCACAAGCCACAAACATGGCAGGTTTAGGTGCGGAGCGAGCTGTGTTGGAGTTTGACTAAACCAAGTGTGGTACAGCTGTTCAGTGGATGCTTAGAATCAAGTACAGTAAGAAGCCACCAACAAGGAAGGCCATTTAGGCCGGAATTACACTATCAAATTTCTTTGTAAAAGATGTGATCAAATATTCCGTCAAATATATTTGACAAAGATCTTTGACGTAGCGCTAGAAGGGGTATTACACTGTCGTCATATTTTTCGTCAAAGTTCAAGATGGCTGACAACAACTTGTTATTAACCTCAACAGTTGCATGTACCACAACTGCACTGTGTGCATATGCGGAAGAGAATCGGGGGGAGGGGGGAAGGAAACATAGCTGGGGGAAGCCGTGGGTTTTACGACGACACAATAAAAGCATTCAACACAACTTGTTACGTGAGCTTATAGTGAAGGACGTCATGTCGTACATCAATTACTTAAGAATGGATGAGCATACATTTCTATATGTGCTCAATGAAGTGTATCCTCATATCACAGAACACAATATTCACTTACGAACTGCTACATCTGCAGAAGACAGGCTCACTGTAACACTCCGATTCCTAGCTACAGGAGAGGGATAGGTTAGGTTGGGTCAGGTCTCCAATCTTCGTACTCTATTTTTGTATTCAGCATGCCTCACATTGTAAAGTGCCTCATCAGCTTCATACTTCTCTATTAATTTTGTAGTTGTCGGCACACACCAATTGTATTTACCCGCAATGTTTACAAAACCACTACAGACGACAGAATGCAGCGATGCTAGCGCTCCATGTGGTAACATGTCACATTGCAGTGAACAGAAGACAAGCGACTTCTTTGATCAAATCTACTGCGAGGCCCTAGATTTGATCAAATATTGGACGACATTTGACAAAGTTCCCTATTACACCAAAGATATTGGACAAAGAAATTTGATAGTGTAATACCGGCCTTACCACCATGGGGGGGGGGGGAGGGGGGCATAATGCGTGCGCAGAACAGAGATTTTTCGCCGTACTGCGCCTGACGTCAGCGTCGATAAACTCAGCTCAGTTCGCGCGCGCTTTCTTATTTGTTGAAGCAAGTAAGTTTTGGGTTGTTGTTGTTTGTTATCGTGTTGAATCGAGTTTATTCTTTCTGCGACACTTTAACAATGCCGGATTGTGCCGTGGCTGTGTGTGAAAATTATAATCAGAAGACTAAAGGGAGTAGTATTACCTATCATAAGTTTCCGAAAGATCCTGAAACATGTGCTCGGTTGGTTCAGCTCTGTAGAAGTGATAGTATTAACATTAAAAATGCTACTATCTGTAGCGTACATTTTATAGAAGACGATTATTTACGGGATCTCCAAGCTGAATTAATGAAATTTCCGCCAAACAAGATCTTTAAGTCGACTGCAGTTCCTTCATTGCACCTCACTAAATCCACATCTGCAGTAGCTGCTGCTGCTTCGTCTTCTGTCCAAGGAAGAAATGACGGGAGGAAAGATCGTGAAACACGTAAACGTGCACTTAACAAACTAGCTTCACTGTCACCGAAGGAAAAAAAATTGGAAATGACGGAAGGAAAGATCATGAAACACGCAAACGTGCACGTAACAGACTAACTTCACTGTCACCGAAGAAAAAAAAAGCGGATCAAAGCACAGAAACTGAAAAAGGCCGAATCGAGGATGAAATGAAGAGGTTTCATAAACAATTATCGCTACAGACAGAAAAAAATAAGCGTTTGATAGCTGAAAACAACATGCCCAGAACGAGAAACAAATTACTGGCTCATGCATTAAGCAGAGAAGGCTATGCTAAAGCCTTCAGTATCAACGAAGTACTAAAGTACACCAAGTTTTTAAAAAAAGTGTTTACGAACGCACAAATTGAATGTCTTCTGAAATGAAAGAAGAGCACCCATTGGACCCAGGAAGATATAAGCAAAGCCTTGCTTCTGCGCTCTCTGTCCAGAAAAATTTATGTTTATTTAAGAAATATAATGGGAATACGATTACCTGGATTTTCTACGTTAAAACGATAGATATCCAATTCTTTTCGTTGTGTTCCCGCAATTTTGAAAGATGTTTTGTACTTAACGAATAAGCAAGCAACAAACTTAAGTCGAGCAGAGAAGCTGTTTGTGTTAAGCTTTGACGAAATGAATGTGGACAGTCGCATATGCTACGACCAAGAAACTTGACACCATATACGGACCACATAGCCAGGTTTATGGCACGTGGTTTGTGTGGAACCTGGAAGCAGCCCGTATATTATAACTTTAATACTACGATGAATCGGGATTCACTGATCATTATCGTTAGACACAGAAAGTGGGATTTGTCGTAGTTGATATAGTGTCTGATTTGGGGGGTAAAAATGGGAAAGTGTGGAAGGAATTCCACATCGATTACACAAACACGTGCTTCACCAACCCAGATGCCGAAACGAAACTTGTTTGGGTATTTGCTGATGTACCACATATGGTGAAACTTCTCAGAAACCACCTTTTAGATGATGGTTTCTCATTAAGTGACGGAAGAACGATAACAAAGCGCGTAATCGAGCAGCTATTGTCGAAAGATAAAGGAGAACTGAAACTGTGCTCAAGCTTACTGCTCATCATCTGACAGTTTGTGGAAGAGATCGACAGCGCGTTCATCTTGCTTGCCAACTCTTTTCCAACACTGTATCAGAAGCAATGTCTTTTCTAATGCCTGAAGAAAAAGACACGGCAGAATTCTTCAAATTGGTGAACGACACTTTTGATGTTTTGAATTCGAGGGTACCTGTCGGGAAACGACCAATTTCAAGTGCTTTTGCATTGTGTACGGAGACGCAGGAGGAAGTTCTTCACAGATTCCACTCCGTCTGTGGAAAATGAGAGTGGGAAATCATAAAACTTTACTTCTTTTCCAAAAGGGATTACTCACCTCGATTCGGTCACTGCTGGGTTGTTTTTTCGGATTTAAAACATGGCTACGGTTTGAAGTATGTATTGACTTCGAGGTTCAACCAAGACTGCCTTGAAAACTTATTTACCCAGATAAGAGCAAATGGCAGAGCCTATGATCTTTCCTTACCTGTGGAGTTTAAAAACCGTTTGCGTATTTTAGTTATGAACAAAAGTATTGATGACATTCAGTTACGAAGTTCTTGTCCAGTCACAGCGGAAACTAATACAAATTATTTGACTTCCAACCTGTTTACAGGACTTGTGCCAGGCATTGAGGAAGCGTTGTCAATGATAGAAGTTTATCAACAAATGAGGGACATTACACTACATGACTTAATTGTTCCACCTTTGATAGAAGATTCAGAGTGTTCTCTAGAAGGTCTCCGCTACATCGCTGGATATATTGCCTCCAGGTGCGTCTCCATTGACAAATCACTTGGTCATCCTAGTGGTAACATACTCGAAGTGTCGAAAGACCATGCAAGTTCTGGGTGGATTGAGAAATTGTCTCGTGATGGCTTAATCATCCCTTCAGATGAGTGGTTTGATGTTGTTAAGCAGTTAGAGGTGCTTTTTTTTAAAAAAAATTCATGGCAGCAGTCTGTGTAAAGGCGGCAACGTGATCAGAAACCTGACGAGACTTTTAATTGGGGAGTTTCCAACTATTTCCCAAGAGGTCATCACAGTGTAAGCTAAAACCAGAACCTTCATCCGGATAAGGCACTTCAACACATCTGCAAAGGCACAGAGGGCCAAACAGCAGCAGGAGCAGAAAGGAGCACACAGGTGGAGAGCTACTGCAGTCCCCTCCAGATCTGATTAAAGTATTTAAATTCTTCTTAAAATTTTCGAATGTGAGTTCATTAAACCGGGCTTCTGTATCATTATGTGTAGTAATGTCTCAACTAACTAGACGTACGGTTGCTGCTTAATACCTGCATGAAAAAGATGGTACACACTATTGCCGACTGTGACGCACAAAATGTGTTTAGTAAACGAAAGCTCTTGTAATTGTTGTATTTCCAGTACTATTAAAAATTGTAAAAAATATAAAAAGGGACTAAAGCATTCCAGATTGTTGTTATCTAACAAAAAATATTGAGTAATAGAATGTAAATTAAGGGGGAGTCACAAATCTGTAGTTTTACTTTTGTCATTACCAGAGAGACAATATAAGAGTTTCACAGTCGTAGCAGGTATTAACATTCAGTCCCTGTATTGGTAAGCTTCGATCGAATCCATAATTCATTATATTGCCCTTCACATTTCGTAAATTAATGTTAAGTTTAAGCGCAATAGTGCCGTATGCGAACGTCTCGCGCTGCCGACGCTTCTCGACAGTGACGTCACACGGAAGAGCCCGATCGCTGCCGAACACATTGGCCCAACCTTCTACGTAGCAACCTTGATTTACCACTGGCACAACAAATTCGTTGCGAAGGGTTGCTTGTGCCTGGGACAACCGGGAGATCCGGGGAAAACCCCGGAATTTTTTCATCCGGGAAAAACCCGGGAATTTTTGAGAATTCCGGGAATTTTTCGTTGTTTTAGTTTTCAGTTACATTTTTGTAATCTTGACGGGTAAGAATCGATATTCTAACAAAGGATATTACTGTATCCCGCTACTGCAGAATAATACTACAACAATAAAACGTGAACGAGAAAAAATATGAAAATAAAACATAAATTGCAAAGGAAATGTGCCATATACACCAACAAAACACAGTGCTCTTACAAGCATTTGCCAACAGCAAAATGTATCAAAGGCTTTAGGAAGACTATGCAATGCTTCATAACAACAAAATGTCTCAAATGAGGTTGACGTCACAACTGTTTAAATTAGATTCTTTATAGCAGTTACGAGCGGGCTCATGCGCATGCGCAGTTGAGTGGCGTATGAGTTGTACATTCTCCCCCTTCTGGCTACAGAAATGTGGCTGTTGTTGGCTGTGTAAGCAGTCTCAGCAAGCAGCTAGATGCTTCTGGGAAAGATTTTATTGTCGCGCCAAAGCTGCCAAATTGACGCATGCGCAGCAGGGAGGGGGGGGGGGGGGGGGGGCAAATTCATATTCTTGAGAATAAAAAACCTTGTTTCACAAAGCTCCTAGCATTCAGCGCACGTTGGACTATCGGTTACTCATATGATTTTGAAACGCATCCCTGTTGGTTTTTGAACACACACTGTTAATTGATTTCTGAATGAATCAGAAGTTAATTTTTGAATGCGTGCATAGTGTACGTGATGTCTGCCAGAGGAATCCTCGCCGCAACTAGAAATAAACTTTCCTGCAGGCAAAAGGGAACGGGTTATACGGAGTAAAGCCGAACCGCTGTCTGATTATGTGGTTGACTGGATTTGCGAATGATCAGTGTTGTTATAATTACTATTGAAATCCATAGATTCAAGACTACCAGAGTGGAAATAAACGACTGACAGGAATAACGGGTAAGATAGATTACTTATTATCTTCTCAGTGTATCCAAGAAAATGAAATTTTGTCAGAAAATTTTTGGCCAGGCCGCTACGCTAGTAAGGACCAGTTGTTACTGATATCCGGTAGTTCTCTCGTGTTTTTATGGAACGACGAAATTGTTTGTTAGAACGAGGAAGGAGAAGAAACAGAGACATCACACCAATTAGGGAAGAACATGACGATTCAAAATTTATATAAAAATCTTGTACTACTACTTTTCGATCTCATGCTCGAGAAACTGGAGCGTATGAATGAAATGTGAAACTATTTCCTAGCATTAAGCTATTTACTTGTAGTAGGCCTAATAGGCAATGTATGTTGGTCTTGGTGAATTATATTCTGTCGCGTTATAAAAATGACCATTTGTGCCAATACAGACTCGTTTATTTGGTATGTGTTACAATTTCTGCAGTGTAAGAAAGGCCTATTTTGTTTTATCTAGCAGAGAATGACAAAATCGACGTAATCAGACCGAGAAACCACACCAGTCTTTGTATTAACAGCTTACGCAGTGTTAGACAACGATATTTCGATTTTTCATATAGCAAAATGTTTGACGAACTTGGATGAGGTAACAGACTCTTTTGCAAAAAGGAAAGCACGCCATGTAAAGCTGTAGCAAAATTAGAGATCAAACAATTCTAGGAGCTAAGGATTGAAGAAATGCGTACTGTCTGCTGTCTTTACTGGTTTATGTATCCTATATTTAATTTCATGTCACCCAAAACAGAAACTTATTAACTAACAGGCAATAAAGAGTGCAAATTTTCTGAAGAGTTCTTGTTCTCCCAGTTACAAATAATTCCATCCAGTATTAATTGCGAGTTAATAATAATAATAATAATAAAAAAGAAGGGCACGATGTCAAACCGCGCGACTGGGAGCAGGAGAGGTATCACAGGACATTTTAATTTCCACTGTCCTGAATATAGTTTGATGCCATCCAGTACAAAATATACACGTTTCAATTCCACGGGGCGAAATACAGTGACGTGCGATAGAAGAATGCTGTATGAAGAGGGATGGCATTGCACTCCGGCACACTTAATACCATAGATATGTTTTATGTATCAGACTCTTCAGAAAGATGTGCGCTACAAAATGAACATATTTAAAGTTTTGACGTCGTATCTCAAACGCTCGAGGGGGCGGGGAGCGCTACTATCTTAGTATTGCCCCGGTTCGGAAATATTGTATATCCGAGGCTGATGCGCAGAGCAGTCTGATTTATATGGGGCAAGTGTGTAGTCTCCACGTGTTTACATTTAGTGATTTAGCTGTTTCCTCTTCGGTTATTGCTCTCACGTCAAATGAAAACAAAATGGATTTCTGTGGCCAGGAGCTACGAAGTGACCGTAGGTGCAACCACAACAGAGGGGTATCTGTTGAGAGGCCAGACAAACGTGTGGTTTCTGAAGAGGGGCAGCAGCCTTTTCAGTAGTTGCAAGGGCAACAGTCTGGATGATTGACTGATGTGGCCTTGTAACAATAATCAAAACGGCCTTGCTGTGCTGGTACTGCGAACGGCTGAAAGCAAGGGGAAACTACGGCCGTATTTAATGCCCATAATGTCCTGTGGGGCTCCTCTTTGCGCTCGAGGTCGAATTTTGGAGAGCCTCCTAACATCTCAAGTGTTGTGCATCTTAAACACAGGCACTCCGACTCATTTCTCTCCTGCTACAGGGTCATTCTCAGCCATTGACCTATCTTTCTGCTCTCCAACCCTCACCGACTCTGTTCACTGGGAGGTCATTGACGACCTTCATTCCAGCGATCACTTCCCTATCCGCATTCATCTCCTGGATGGTGTATTGCTGGAGCAGCGGCCATCATCGTGGATAATTAGCAGGGCTAACTGGCCACTGTTCACTCGGTTGGCTGTCTTTGACCGCCACAATAGCATCCAAGAATGGGTGGATCACATCACGCTTGTGGTCCATCATGCTGCTGACCTGTCCATACCACAGTCTTCTGGCACTCTTAAGCGGCGCCTTGTGCCTTGGTGGACAGAAGAGTGCCGTTCAGCCATCCGGGACAGGCGTGCGGCTCTTCGCCGATTTAAATGCCGTCCAACAGCGGTCAATCTTACCGCCTTTCGAATCGCGAGAGCCAGGCCACGCCGTGTCATTAAAGAGAGCAAGAAAAGGTCATGGCAGGCGTTCCTGGACTCCATCAACCGTCTCACTTGTTCCACAAAAGTATGGGAAGCCATCCGGCGGATTTCCGGTAAACATAGCCGTCTACCAATAGCTGCTGTCCTGAACCAGGGGTGCCTCCAAACGACACCCAGAGCCATTGCTCAGACGCTGGCAGAGCATTTTGCACACAGCACTGCCACTGCAAATCAGGATCCAGCGTTTCGTCGCTACCGTGCGACTGTCGAAAGAGCGAACTTGGACTTTCGGTCGAACAGTTCTGAGGCGTACAACTCCCCTTTCTCCATGTGGGAGCTTGAATCGGCTCTTAGTGAGACTTCTGACACTGCACCAGGTTACGACCGCATCCGGTACTCCATGCTTCGACATCTGCCAGCGGCGTCAAAGGAAATCCTCCTCGAATGTTTTAATCTCATATGGCAGACAGGAGTGTTCCCCACCTCATGGCGGGAGGCAATCCTCATCCTTCTCCTCAAACTGGGAAAGGACCGCACATGTCCCAGTAGTTATCGTAGTATCTCCTTGACAAGCTGTGTCAGTAAGACCCTGGAACGGATGGTTAACCGGCGTCTTGTCTGGCTGCTAGAGACCAGCCGCTTTCAGTGTGGATTCCGAAAATTTCGGTCCACTGTCGACAACCTGACCCTCCTAGAGACGGCTATTCAGCAGGCTTTTCTCCATCAGCATCACTGTATTGGTGTCTTCTTTGATATCAGTAAGGCCTATGATACTACTTGGAGATACTGTATTCTTGCACAACTGCATCAATGGGGCTTTCGTTGCCGCCTCCCGATTTTCATTCGGTCTTTCCTGTCTCGGCGGTTTTTTCGGACCCTCGTTGGTAACACATTGTCTGATCGCTTTGAGCAAGAGAACGGTGTCCCCCAGGGCAGCGTTTTAAGCGTTACCCTCTATGCCATAGCCATCAACAGTATAACGTCTACAGTGAGGAGTCCAGTACAGTGCTCCTTATTTGTGGACGACTTTGCTGTTTTCTGTTCCTCCTCTAGTGTTGCAATCGTGAGCCGTCAGTTGCAGCTAACAGTGCGGCGGTTAGAGGAGTGGGCTGCAAAGACGGGTTTTCGGTTTTCTGCTGATAAGTGTGTTTGTGTTCATTTTAAACGTTCTCGTCGTCTTTTTACTTTGTCTGCCTTGCATATGGGGGATACTGTCCTACATTTTAGAGACACAGTGCGGTTTCTGGGCCTAAATTTTTGACTCCAGGTGGTCATGGCTGCCACACTTATGTGACTTGAAAGCCAGAACCCTGAAGGCACTCAACATCCTCAAGTGCCTCAGCCACAGGTCTTGGGGAGCGGACAGGGCACGTCTCCTTCAGTTTTACCGAGCTTTCGTGCGTTCACGGTTGGACTATGGGTGCACAGTATATGGGTCAGCGAGGCCTTCTTATTTGCAGATCCTTGACGCTGTTCACCATGCTGGGATTCGACTGGCCATGGATGCTTATCGGACCAGTCCCATACCCAGCCTCTGTTCTGAGGCTTGGGAACCGCCACTTACCATCCGGCAGCAGCTCCTGCTGGTGCGCCAGGCTTGTAAGTTTCTTGCAGCTCCCAGCTCGCCTGCTCACCATCTTGTTGCCCATCCACCTCTGGACTGCCTTTTTTCCCGCCATCCCCGGGCTACGTTGCCGTTTGGGATCCGTGTGCAACGTGTACTAGAGTCCCTCGGTGTGGAGTCTGTACAACCCCAAATCCAGGGTTTTAACCGCCTGCCACCCTGGTTACTGAAGAGGCCCAGAGTGAATTTAGATTTATTGCCGTACAAGAGAGATTGCACTCCTGCCACCGTTTTTAATGCAGCATTTTCTGCCATTTTATCTGAGCACCACGACTATGTAGCTGTTTTTACGGATGGGTCGAAACAAGGGGCTTCTGTTGGTTGCTCAGTTGTTTTTCCAGATCGTGTCTTCAAGGTCCGCCTGCCTCAGTCTTTCGCTGTCATTGATGCAGAATTGTCTGCGATCTTGCGGGCACTGGAGCACATGAGACATTCTTCCTCTGCTAAATTTCTTATCTGTTCCGATTCACTCAGTGCCCTTCACTTATTGCAACGTTTGTATCCGGCAGACAAAACTGTCCAGACCATCCAGGACGCCCTCCTCCGACTACAGTGACTGGGGAAGGTCGTAGCTTTCTGCTGGGTTCCGGGGCATGTCGGCATTGCTGGGAATGAAAGGGCAGATCTGGCAGCCAAGGAGGTGTGTCTCGCCCCACAAGTATCTCAGTGTGCTATCCCCTTGCACGCACTCACCTCGCTGTTGAGCTCACGGGTTATGCGTCGGTGGGAGGATGAGTGGCTGGAAGTGACTGACAATAAGCTCTGTATAGTGAAGCCTACAAGGCATGTGTGGTGTACTTCCTCTCAGCCCCATCGACGGGATGAGGTTCTCCTCACTCGGCTTCGAATAGGCCACAGCCCTATGACGCATGGCTACCTGCTCCGGCGAGAGGACCCTCCAATGTGTGGTACTTGCGGCGTCCAGGTCACTGTGCGCCACGTTTTATTGGATTGCGTTTTATTTTCTGACCAGCGGGCCACAGCTGACTTGTCAGCGGACCTGCCATCTCTTTTAGGCAACACTCGGACGAATGTGGCTAAAGTTTTAAAGTTCTGTGACATGTCAAATGTTTTTACAAAGATTTTAGGGAGAGGATTTTAATTTGCTCGCTGTGTGACAAGCTAGCCCATATTTTATGTAAGTGGGCAGCCAATAACAATTTCCTGTGACATTCTTGTTGCTATGTTTCCTCTTTCCTTATGTTTTACTTTCTTATGTAACATTTTCCTTCTTTTCCTGCTTTCTTTGAGTGTGTGCTTTAGTTTTCTTAGGTCTGTCCACGATCGTTCCTTTTAATGTGTGTCAGGGCGCTGATGACCTCGATGTTGAGCGCCCATAAGCCCCAACACACACACACTTTACCGAGGGCATGCAGCTTTACTGTATGATTAAATGATGATGGTGTCCTCTTGGGTAAAATATTCCGGAGGTAAAATAGTCCCTCATTCGGATCTCCGGGCAGGGACTACTCAAGAGGATGTCGTTATCAGGAAAAAGAAAACTGGTGTTCTACGGATCGGAGCGTGGAATGTCAGATCCCTTAATCGGGCAGGTAGGTTAGAAAATTTAAAAAGGGAAATGGATAGGTTAAAGTTAGATATAGTGGGAATTAGTGAAGATTGGTGGCAGGAGGAACAAGACTTTTGGTCAGGTGACTACAGGGTTATAAAGACAAAATCAAATAGGGGTAATGCAGGAGTAGGTTTAATAATGAATAGGAAAATAGGAATGCGGGTAAGCTACTACAAACAGCATAGTGAACGCAACAGTAGTACAAGTTTATATGCCAACTAGCTCTGCAGATGACGAAAAAATTGAAGAAATGTATGATGAAATAAAAGTAATTATTCAGATAGTGAAGGGAGATGAAAATTTAATAGTCATGGGTGACTGGAATTCGAGTGTAGGAAAAGGGAGAGAAGGAAACGTTGTATGTGGATATGGATTGGGGCTAAGAAATGAAAGAGGAAGCCGCTTGGTAGAATTTTGCACAGAGCACAACTTAATCATAGCTAACACTTGGTTTAAGAATCATCAAAGAAGGTTGTATACATGGAAGAACCCTGGAGATACTAAAAGGTATCAGATAGATTATATAATGGTAAGACAGAGATTTAGGAACCAGGTTTTAAATTGTAAGACATTTCCAGGGGCAGATGTGGACTCTGACCACAATCTATTGGTTATGACCTATAGATTAAAACTGAAGAAACTGCAAAAAGGTGGGAATTTAAGGAGATGGGACCTGGATAAACTGAAAGAACCAGAGTTTGTACAGAGTTTCAGGGGGAGCATAAGGGAACAATTGACAGGAATGGGGGAAAGATATACAGTAGAAGAAGAATGGGTAGCTTTGAGGGATGAAGTAGTGAAGGCAGCAGAGAATCAAGTAGGTAAAAAGACGAGGGCTGCTAGAAATCCTTGGCTAACAGAAGATATATTGAATTTAATTGATGAAAGGGGAAAATATAAAAAAGCAATAAATGAAGCAGGCAAAAAGGTATACAAACGTCTCAAAAATGAGATCGACAGGAAGTGCAAAATGGCTAAGCAGGGATTTCTAGAGGACAAATGTAAGGATGGAGAGGCTTATCTCACTAGGGGTAAGATAGATACTGGCTACAGGAAAATTAAAGAGACCTTTGGAGATAAGAAAACCACTTGTATGAACATCAAGAGCTCAGCTGGAAACCCAGTTCTAAGCAAAGAAGGGAAAGCAGAAAGGTGGAAGGAGTATGCAGAGGGTCTATACAAGGGCGATGTACTTGAGGACAATATTATGGAAATGGAAGAGAATGTAGATGAAGATGAAATGGGAGATACGATATTGCGTGAAGAGTTTGACAGAGCACTGAAAGACCTGAGTCAAAACAAGGCCCCCGGAGTAGACAACATTCCATTGTAACTACGGACGGCCTTGGGAGAGCCAGTCCTGACAAAACTCTACCATCTGGTGACCAAGATGTATGAAACAGGCGAAAGACCCTCAGACTTCAAGAAGAATATAAAAATTCCAATCCCAAAGAAAGCAGGTGTTGACAGATGTGAAAATTACCAAACTATCAGTTTAATAAGCCACAGCTGCAAAATACAAACACGAATTCTTTACAGACGAATGGAAAAACTAGTAGAAGCCGACCTTGGGGAAGATCAGTTTGGATTCCGTAGAAATACTGGAACACGTGAGGCAATACTGACCTTACGACTTATCTTAGAAGAATGATTAAGGAAAGGCAAACCTATGTTTCTAACATTTGTAGACTTAGAGAAAGCTTTTGACAATGTTGATTGGAATACTCTCTTTCAAAATCTGAACGTGGCAGGGGCAAAATTCAGGGAGCGAAAGGCAATTTACAATATGTACAGAAACCAGATGGCAGTTATAAGAGTCGAGGGACATGAAAGGGAAGCAGTGGTTGGGAAGGGAGTGAGACAGGGTTGTAGCCTCTCACCGATGTTATTCAATCTCTATATTGAGCAAGCAGTAAAGGAAACAAAAGAAAAATTCGGAGTAAGTATTAAAATCCATGGAGAAGGAATAAAAACTTTGAGGTTCGCCGATGACATTGTAATTCTGTCAGAGACAGCAAAGGACATGGAAGAGCAGTTGAACGGAATGGACAGTGTCTTGAGAGGAGTATATGAGATGAACATCAACAAAAGCAAAACGAGGATAATGGGATGTAGTAGAACTAAATCGAGTGATGCTGAGGGAATTAGATTAGGAAATGAGACACTTAAAGTAGGAAAGGAGTTTTGCTATTTGGGGAGCAAAATAACTGGTGATGGTCGAAGTAGAGAGGATATAAAATGTAGACTGGCAATGGCAAGGAAAGCGTTTCTGAAGAAGAGAAACTTGTTAACATCGAGTATTGATTTAAGTGTCAGGAAGTCGTTTCTAAAAGTATTTGTATGGATTGTAGCCATGTATGTAAGTGACGTGTATGGACGCTAAATAGTTTAGACAAGAAGAGAGTAGAAGCTTTCGAAATGTGGTGCTACAGAAGAATGCTGAAGATAAGGTGGATAGATCACATAACTAATGAGGAGGTAATGAATAGGATTGGGGAGAAGAGGAGTTTGTGGCACAACTTGACTAGAAGAAGGGATCGGTTGGTAGGAAATGTTCTGAGGCATCAAGGGATCACCAATTTAGTATTGGAGGGCAGTGTGGAGGGTAAAAAGCCTAGAGGGAGACCAATAGATGAATACACTAAGCAGAATCAGAAGGCTGTAGGGTGCAGTAGGTACTGGGAGATGAAGCAGCTTTCACAGGATAGAGTAGCATGAAGAGCTGCATTAAATCAGTCTCAGGACTGAAGACCACAACAACAACAAAACTACAGCATGTATGGCATTATGCCACAATAAAGAATCAAAAATTAGTTAATACAGTACTGGTGATGATGATGAGTGCCATACTTCTTTACAGAGCGTAGGGGAGCGATGCGGGATACCTGCGCCGCCTTACTAGACAAGGCCCTAGTGGAGGTGGTTTGCCATTGCCTTCCTCCAACCGTAATGGGGATGGATGATGATGATGATGATGATGATGATGATGACGACACAACAACACCCAGTCATCTCGAGGCAGGAAAAATCCCTGACCCCGACGGGAATCAAACGCGGGGACCATGCTCGGGAAGTGAGAACGCTACCGCGCGACCACGAGCTGTGGACACAGTATGATATTCAAAGAAAATTTACATCCCGAAACCCACACCGAAAAGCTTAATATCAGGTTGAGAATCTAGATATACGAATGTGATCTTTAAGTATGCACTTTAAATGTCCCATTTTAGTATGGTTCACGAAATTCCGATGCTCTTGGAGTATCCTCTGACGTTTCTTTTCTTTTACGACATAATGTAAGATCTTTTAATGTTTTATACGTACGAACATACGGGCTTTCTGCGTCATAGCAAAAAGCACATCGTAATCTTGATTACAATGGTTCGGAAAGTAACATGTGGTGTTCGGTGGAATTCGAATTTATACTTTCGTAATACGAAATACGCGTACGTGTTGCTGCACAACAAAAATCTTTCCAAAAGGAGTTTTCTTCCCTGAGTTTCGTTTTCTAAAGTGCCGGGAAATTCTATGCTGTGTATAAAAACATAACCATTCAAAGGATTGATAAGTTTTACAGTTCCGAGGGAAAATATACTGTCACTTAATAACACCGAAAAAGTGTGTTTTCATCTGGGAGAAAGTGAATTATTAACCGGGAAATATGGGAAAAATCTGGGAATTTTTTTCCTTGTCCACGAATACACCCTGAATAAATAATTGAAAGTGTTCGTGAACTTTATGTACACCCTGTATAGAACTGCCGGGAATGTGCACTCTACGTATTTCGTGCAAGTATTTTCTAGATCACTGCCCAGGAAGTGGGAAGAACATAAGAAAATTGATTTCACATTTAGTTACTTGATGGTGGACATGGCAGAGTGGTGAATGGCTCATTCAGAAGGTTTTAGATCCAGGATGATTTTCAGGAAGAAATTTTGGTCCTCATGCACACAGGTGAAACTGATTTTAGAATTGTTAGACCCAGAATACTATAATAATTCCTGGTATAGCTATAAGAAGTATAAAAAATGTCACATAAGATGGAAGGTTGGCAATATTAGATAATCCTTTAGAAGAATCCAGCCTGGTGAGGATAGTATGCAGGTTACCTCATTATGTTGTTGTGCTCTTCAGTCCTGAGACTGGTTTGATGCAGCTCTCCATGCTACCCTATCGTGTGCAAGATTCTTCATCTCCCAGTACCTACTGCAACCTACATCCTTCTGAATCTGCTTGGTGTATTCATCTCTTGGTCTTCCTCTACAATTTTTACCATCCATGCCTCACTCCAGTATTAAATTGGTGATCCCTTGATGCCTCAGAATGTGTCCTATCAATCGATCCCTTCTTCTAGTCAATTTGTGCCACAAATTCCTCTCCTCTCCAATTCTAGTCAATTTGTGCCACAAATTCCTCTCCTCTCCAATTCTGTTCAGTACCTCCTCATTAATTATGTGATCTAGCCATCTAATCTTCAGCATTCTTCTGCAGCACCACATTTTGAGAGCTTCCATTGTCTTCTTGTCCAAACTGTTACTTTAAGTGTCTCATCTCCTAATCTAATTCCCTCAGCATTACCTGATTTAATTCGATTACAGTCCATTATTCTTATTTTGCTTTTCTTGGTGTTCATCTTATATCCTCCTTTCAAGGCACTGCCCATTCTGTTCAGCTGCTCTTCCAGATCCTTTGCTGTTTCTGACGGAATTACAATGATGTTGGCAGACCTCAAAGATTTTATTTCTTCTCCGTGGATTTTAATTCCTACTCCAAATTTTTCCTTTGTTTCCTTTACTACTTGTTTTATATACAAATTGAACAACCTCGGGAGTACATTACAACCCTGTCTCACTCCCTATCCAACCACTGGTTCCCTTTCATGCCCCTCGACTCTTGTAACTGGTTTCTGTACAAATTGTAAATAGTCTTTTGCTCCCTGTATTTTACCCCTGCAACTTTCAGAATTTGAAAGAGAATATCCAGTCAACATTGTCAAAAGCTTTCTCTAAGTCTGCAGCAAATGCTAGAAACGTAGGTTTGCCTTTCCTTAGCCTGTCTTCTAAGAAGGTAAGTCGTAGGGTCAGTATTGCCTTGCGTGTTCCAACATTTCTACAGAATCCAAACTGATCCTCCTTGAAGTCAGCCTCTACCAGTTTTTCCATTCATCTGTAAAGAATTCGGGTTACTATTTTGTAACAGTGACTTATTAAACTGATAGTTCAGTAATTTTCACACCTGTCAACACTATATACCCCTTCCATCTTACTGCTTTCCCTTCTTTGCTTAGGGCGGGTTTTCCATCTGAGCACTTGATATCCGTACAGGTGGTTCTCTTTTCTCCAAAGGTCTCTTTAATTTTCCTGTAGGCAGTATCTATCTTACCCCTAGTAATACATGCTTCTACATCCTTACATTTTTTCTCTAGCCATTCCTGCTTAGCCATTTTGCACTTCATTTTTGAGACGTTTGTATTCCTTTTCGTGTACTTCATTTACTGCACTTTGATATTTTCTCCTTTCATCAATTAAATTCAGTATCTCTTGTGTTGCCTAAGGATTTCTACTAGCCCTCATCTTTTTACCTACTTGATCCTCTGCTGCCTTCGCTATTCCATCTCTCCAAGCTACCGATTGTTCTTCTACTGCATTTCTTCCTCTGGTTCTTTTAGTTTATCCAGGTCCCACTTCCATAAATTCCTACTTTTCTGCAGTTTCTTCAGTTTTAAACCTCATTATGTAAGAAAGGAAATTTGATGTAGAGGATGGACAACTGTCACTTTCTTGCAGACCTTTGTTGAAGGGTTAACACCTGAAATAAAGAACCTAATGACGACGTCCAGGCAGAAAACTGGGGCAATAACAACATGGAAGGTTCCCAACCACTTTGCAAGAAAGAGAGAAACTAACATTCATATGTTGTGGGAAAGTTCTTGTAGAATGTAAATACACTCCTAGAAATGGAAAAAAGAAACAATTGACACTGGTGTGTCAGACCCACCATACTTGCTCCGGACACTGCGAGAGGGCTGTACAAGCAATGATCACACGCACGGCACAGCGGACACACCAAGAACCGCGGTGTTGGCCGTCGAATGGCATTTGTGCACCGCCGCCGTCAGTGTCAGCCAGTTTGCCGTGGCATACGGAGCTCCATCGCAGTCTTTAACACTGGTAGCATGCCGCGACAGCGTGGACGTGAACCGTATGTGCAGTTGACGGACTTTGAGCGAGGGCGTATAGTGGGCATGCGGGAGGCCGGGTGGACGTACCGCCGAATTGCTCAACACGTGGGGCGTGAGGTCTCCACAGTACATCGATGTTGTCGCCAGTGGTTGGCGGAAGGTGCACGTGCCCGTCGACCTGGGACCGGACCGCAGCGACACACGGATGCACGCCAAGACCATAGGATCCTATGCAGTGCCGTGGTGGACCACACCGCCACTTCCCAGCAAATTAGGGACACTGTTGCTCCTGGGGTATCGGCGAGGACCATTCACAACCGTCTCCATGAAGCTGGGCTACGGTCCCGCACACTGTTAGGCCGTCTTCCGCTCACGCCCCAACATCGTGCAGCCCGCCTCCAGTGGTGTCGCGACAGGCGTGAATGGAGGGACGAATGGAGACGTGTCGTCTTCAGCGATGAGAGTCGCTTCTGCCTTGGTGCCAATGATGGTCGTATTCGTGTTTGGCGCCGTGCAGGTGAGCGCCACAATCAGGACTGCATACGACCGAGGCACACAGGGCCAACACCCGGCATCATGGTGTGGGGAGCAATCTGATACACTGGCCGTACACCTCTGGTGATCGTCGAGGGGACACTGAATAGTGCACGGTACATCCAAACCGTCATCGAACCCATCGTTCTACCATTCCTAGACCGGCAAGGGAACTTGCTGTTCCAACAGGACAATGCACGTCCGCATGTATCCCGTGCCACCCAACGTGCTCTAGAAGGTGTAAGTCAACTACCCTGGCCAGCAAGATCTCCGGATCTGTCCCCCATTGAGCATGTTTGGGACTGGATGAAGCGTCGTCTTACGAGGTGTGCACGTCCAGCACGAACGCTGGTCCAACTGAGGCGCCAGGTGGAAATGGCATGGCAAGCCGTTCCACAGGACTACATCCAGCATCTCTACAATGGTCTCCATGGGAGAATAGCAGCCTGCATTGCTGCGAAAGGTGGATATACACTGTACTAGTGCCGACATTGTGCATGCTCTGTTGCCTGTGTCTATGTGCCTGTGGTTCTGTCAGTGTGATGATGTGATGTATCTGACCCCAGGAATGTGTCAATAAAGTTTCCCCTTCCTGGGACAATGAATTCACGGTGTTCTTATTTCAATTTCCAGGAGTGTATTTTAGAATTAAAGGAGACCACTCACTGAAAAGCAGAAGTTTTGTGTATTGTGCGTCTTTTGTTGGTGTTCTTTTCGTAAATCCAAAATGTAAGTCTGACAAAATATTACACTCTGTACTACTGATTACCGGCCGTGTACACTACCTTCTCAAAAACCTTAGAAGACACTCTGTAATTTATTCAATTTTCCTGGTTTGTTGCTCATGGTGGCATGTGTGTCAGCTATCAACTGGCAGAAGGACAGTTCCAACAATGCAGCCCACACAGTATGTAATGCTGGCTATTAGTCCCTTTTTATACCACTTTTCAAATATTAACTGTTAATAGCCAGTTCAGGTTTCACAGTTTTCTTTTGAGTGCAGGTAGAGGAATGTTACATACCTACTTGATTACAGTTCTTTCTGTCCAGTTTTAGTGCAATAAACAACCTCAACAAAATAATTAACAATTGTTCAGTATGGCAAAAGGCAATCAGTATAACCTTCACAATATTAGTCACTTTGTTGTGTACCAGAAAAATTTAACCAGAGTAATGCACTGTTTTTCAGGTTGAGCAAAAAACATCACACTTAAATGAGATTGTACCGTGAAAGTGTGTTTGCACTAATCAATCCTGTCAATTATCGTATTGGACTGTTGTCTTAGCAGTACACCATTGTCAAAATTAATTACACTCATCATAGTTGAATGCAAAATGACAGTGTAACATACTTACAAGATATTGTCATCATTTTAATAATGATACATGACAGGACATGAGATCCGACTGAATCGCAGTACATTTTACGAGCTGTTACAACTGTGGCAAACACACTTACTGACCGATATAGTTATTGCTTCTACAATTTCTGGCTACAGATTCTTTTTATATAGATGTCATGCAGTTCGGATCTGAAAATGGACTTTCCAATACCGGCTGACATAGCTGCTGCATGTAAGAATGCTGTCAGCACATGTTATCATGTTATGACATAATGGTGTTGCACATTTGCTCACCAGTTGCAAACAGGCAATTTTAGGGTGGAGTGCCCTATTTAAGAATTGGTGTACAGATATTTGTTGATCTAGGCTAGATCATACAGGGTGTTTCCAAAATGACCGGTATATTTGAAATGGCAATACAAACTAAACGAGCAGCGATAGAAATACACCGTTTGTTGCAATATGCTTGGGACAACAGTACATTTTCAGGCAGACAAACTTTCGAAATTACAGTAGTTACAATTGTCAACAACAGATGGCGCTGCAGTCTGGGAAACTCTATAGTACGATATTTTCCACATATCCACCATGCGTAGCAATAATATGGCGTAGTCTCTGAATGAAAGTACCCGAAACCTTTGACAACGTGTCTGGCGGAATGGCTTCACATACAGATGAGATGTACTGCTTCAGCTGTTCAATTGTTTCTGCATTCTGGCGGTACACCTGGTCTTTCAAGTGTCCCCACAGAAAGAAGACACAGGGGTTCATGTCTGGCAAATAGGGAGGCCAATCCATGCCGCCTCCTGTATGTTTCGGATAGCCCAAAGCAGTCACACGATCATCGAAATATTCATTCAGGAAATTAAAGACGTCGGCCGTGCGATGTGGCCAGGCACCATCTTGCATAAACCACGAGGTGTTCGCAGAGTCGTCTAAGGCAGTTTGTACCGCCACAAATTCATGAAGAATGTCCAGATAGCGTGATGCAGTAATCGTTTCGATCTGAAAAATGGGCCTCTGTGGTTGTCGTACGCGGTCGCCCTACCTTTCCAGCACATTCATCCGTCATGTTCCCAGTCCGTTGAAATTTTTCAAACAGATCCTTTATTGTATCGCTTTTCGGTCCTTTGGTTACATTAAACCTCCATTGAAAACTTCGTCTTGTTGCAACAACACTGTGTTCTACGCGGTGGAATTCCAACACCAGAAAAATCCTCTGTTCTAAGGAATAAACCATGTTGTCCACAGCACACTTGCACGTTGTGAACAGCACATGCTTACAGCAGAAAGACGACATACAGAATGGCACACCCACAGACTGCGTTGTCTTCTATATCTTTCACATCACTTGCAGCGCCATCTGTTGTTGAAAATTGTAACTACTGTAATTTCGAAAGTTTGTCCGCCTGAAAATGTACTGTTGTCCCAAGCATATTGCAACAAACGGCGTATTTCTATCGCTGCTCGTTTAGTTTTTATTGCCATTTCAAATATACCGGTCATTTTTGAAACACCCTGTAGTTTCTCATTTTGAATGAAGTGTGGGTTTTGACGGTTTTTTGGTTTACAGAAAATGTTGATGATTAGTGAATTATAAAAGCATATGGAATCCTGTTATGATTCTGCAATTGGAATACCCTAACTACTAATATGGCACCCATCTTGAAAATAATTTCACATTATGTTAAATTATGAAAAATCTTAATTAGTGTCATAATTAATTAGTAATGGCTGTTGTTTGATTCAGAAGAAATATAGCAACAAATGTAAAGTGTCGAAGTTCAGAATTTAACAAACAAAAAGACAATTGGCAACGAACCTTATAGTGATCTGTAATGTCAATGTCAATTGTATTGTAAGTTAATTACTTTTAAGTAATTTAAAGTATGTTCTCAGAAAGAGTGGAATGTCTGATTTCAAATGAGTGGTTGCAGTACTTCCTATTTTATTGATTAGCTTGTAATGTTTCCTCATTATGTAATTTTCAGTTAACTGTAACTTTTAATTAAGTCCACTTCTGTTGCATCATTGCAACCAATAACAATGAATTTAAGTGGGACTTTGCCTAAATAATATTCTGGAATATTCATGTACAGATTACATGTGCAACAACGTTGAAAATAAAATAACAAAACACCAGGAAAAAATTAGTTATTCATGGGATTAGAAAACATAACAGATGGAGGAGTTTCTAACTTGCTACATCTGTACCGGTAGCATGACAACTGGTCAGTAATTGAAAAACTTCTCATGAAAACAACCAGCGTCAAAAAAATGAAATGTTCAGGAGAAGCAATAAACTGTCCAAATGTGCATTCTGTGCTACATTGAAACCTGGACAATTTTTTGTAAATTTGCTCGTTGGAAAGGAAGAATTTGCTGAAGTTTTTGGCATTGAAAGTTTTAAACTGTCCTTTTAAACCACAAAAAATATGCGGACATTGGTTGTTTTTGCCTAAAATTGTCACAAAACAGCCTATTTCTTCCATTCACCCTTTAATGCAGCAGATTCTGTCATTACAAATGTACATTTAATTCAGTGGCAATATGCTCACAATTTTTTCAATGAAATGTGATGTGTTATAGATTTTTTACACTTTTTCTTACTTATTTTCCTCACTTCATGTGGTACTGAAAACAGATTAAGAAAATAACACAGTAATCTCATGATACACTAAAATGAATTCCCTTGGTACCCCTGCCACTGTTGTCATGGAGGCAGTGAACTACTTTTTATTGGAAATATACCACTGTACGATTTTTATTCTGTCCAGAGAACCTATCACTCAGCATAACTAAATGATCAACAGTGATGGCTTTGCTACTAAAAGAGTGCAACAACCTAGACGTAACTACTTCGCTTCCTTTCATCCTACTGTTTCTGTGTAAATGTACATGGTAGCACTGCCAGGTACCAAGTCGTATACACCAAACATATAATACCGGAGTAGCCTGCAGAGGATCACTGGTAAGTACGAGTATATAAGGCAATGGTAGGTTCTGTGTGAAGTCGAATGAAATTAACATGCAAGTACCCTCTCTAGCAGCTTGTTTGTATGCTTGATTTCAAAAAATTTATCTGCCCTCCTTTGATGCAACTCTTTTTTTCTGCATTAATACATTCTTTTCTTCATGATCTGATGCACTTTCAATTTGAACAAGCATGTGTTCAGGGAATATTGAATTTAATGTTAAATTAATTAAAAACACAAAATAAAGTTCATGTGGCACATTCAGTCTTACTTCATCAAGGAACACTTAGTGCATAAGGCCATGGTCAAACACACTGGTAAATATACTCTGTTTGGGTTAGTTGATTCACTGGTTGATCTAGGGTAGGGGACCAAACAGTGAGGTTATCTGTCCCATCGGGTTAGGAAGGAAGTCGGCTGTGCCCTTTCAAAGGGATTATCCCAGCCCCTGCCTTGAAGTGATTTAGGCAAATCATGGAAAACCTAAATCAGGATGGCTGGACACAGTCTTGATCCATCATCCTCCCAAATGCGTGTCCAGTGTGCTAGCTACTGCACCACCTCACTTGGTCTGTTTGGGTTATCATGGCAGGAATAGTGGGAATGTCT
The DNA here is from genome assembly GCF_023897955.1 of Schistocerca gregaria. Classification (NCBI taxonomy): domain Eukaryota; kingdom Metazoa; phylum Arthropoda; class Insecta; order Orthoptera; family Acrididae; genus Schistocerca; species Schistocerca gregaria. The sequence goes on from NC_064924.1 coordinate 330,423,723, forward strand.
GACCCTGAATGACTTTGCGCGCTCTCTAATAAGTATGAGAACTGCTGCAGGAGCTTGTAGTCTCCAATGGTTCTTACCCCTCATGTCCTTGAGTGAAATGCCCGTTACTTTAAGGAATGTTGGATCTTTCTTAATCTTGCTCTAGCTATTCCATGTAGAGCTATCATAGCATTGTGGCACATTTCCTCATCAATGCCATTAACCTTTACGTTACAAGAATTGGTGACATCATAGTTATAAGCAAGGTCAGTTTTCCCTTTACATTACATCTCTCCTGTTTCACTTTGGAAAATGCGTCAATGCCATTAGACATTATGTTATAACGATTGGTGACATCATGGTTATATGCAAGGTCAGTTTTCCCTTTATACTGACGTCTCTCTTGTTTTACATTTGAAAATGATGAGTCCTGAGGGGTAAGAATTCTGTCCGTTCTCAGATGACATACCATTGAATTGTGCCAGTTGTTCTCAGTCCTTAATTCCTATACTCGAAAAGCATTTCAGTCTTTTGCACCTACAAGTGTATCACAATAGTTAAGTCATAATAACTATCATATTACTTTACCATAAGTGAAATGCAACGATTACTGATAAATGAATTTCCAAAAGCACTTGCTCAATAATGAACCATGAGCTTTGTAATTTGGTACACACAACCTTAAAGTTAACAAGCACCATTCCTGCAATCAGCTCCTATTTCTCTTTTAGGAAATGAATCACCTTTGTTACTTTGATGACACTCTCATTTTACTCTACGATCTTTTATCACAGCACATTTCTTCTTTTTCTTCTGCATTTCAAGTGGCCAAATTACACTGTATTCAGGATCCCTCTCAACTTTTGTTACAACGCAACGGTAACAGATGATGGCCAGAACACAAGATGGTGGAGCATGTTAGAGATTGTAAGCAAAAACAATCAATGTCATTTGACTATGGTTGTTCTTGCTGGAAAGTTAACCAACGTTGGTCATTTTTACGGAACTACCAATATTTCTTGCCCCTGTAACTCAGTGACTATTGCTGCTTTTGTAGAATATGTGATGTACAGGGAGAGAGAAGCATCTGTTAATCCCCTTCTACTAATAACATCACTCTTGGCCTTTTTTTGACATTGGTTGTTTTTTTCCAGAAACCCTTCACCTGTCATTATTACTTTCTCTCTTTCTAAGAAGGGAGTATATGCAAAATGGGCATGTTACACTTTGACACGTTGCTGATAAGGAGGAAAAAGGAAGGAAAATTATGGTTTAGTGTTCTGTCAATGACACAGTCATTAGAGATGCAATGTAAATATGGATTAGAGTAGGATGGAGAAGGAAATCAGTCACGCCTTTTCCAAAGAACTGTGTTGGTATTTGCCTTAATCACTTCTGAGAACCCAAAGTCTGGATGATCTCTTCTGAATGAGAGTTCAGTGCCTTAATAATCTTACTTGGTAAGCACATTATGATGTTTATTAAAAATTAATGACATAATTTCACACTTTATTTTGAGTATTTTATCTTTGATGTGTGAGGAATAAATCTAGCACTGTAATTAACCTCACCAACATAATTTTAGTGCCTTTAAATTCAACAGTTTTGGTTATTTCTCAATGGCAGCCAAATTTCAGTTTGATACCTTCTTCAGAAAGGTTGTGAGCTAACTAGGTATTACTTTCGGGAGGCTCACTTTATAATAATAAAGTCTTAATAATTTTTACAAGTCTCTCTGCAACTCAATATCTCTGCTATATGGTGAGTAGCAATGTATCCTTTTCTTAATATTGTCATTTCATACTGGATTTTCCATTGTTTGATACACCAATAGATGGATGTTTATGTTAGTGTAGGCTGAGAAGTATTTTGGAATGCTTTTCAAGCAGTAACTGCAAATATTTTTCATCCATGTCTATTTGGGAGAATCAGTTATCTCCATTTAGTTGAGTAAGTAGTGAGATAGGAACCAAAAAGTGACAAGAGTGTCTACTGTGAACATGAAATACCCTCAGAAGTGAAAAGCACCTGTTAATTTGTAAGTAATCAGGTTTGTCGTTCACTGGATGGGTGACACTGGTTCTGGAATGTCCAGAATCTGCAGTTTGTCTAATTCTCCTCAGAGTCCAAATTTTCCTGTGAACAGCAGTTCCATCGAAACGTTGCTACGAGACAACGACACTACTCGGCTGACAACCCGTGAAGACTTCATACAGCATGTGCACGAATTGTTTATGCCTCATGTTGAAGAGCCTGTACCAACAGTCACTGAGGGAACAAGGTGTAACCAGCAGCACATAGTGTCATACATTAGAACAAACAATGTCCTTTGTCAGGGCTCTGAGGTCAAACTTGGAACATTCCAATGACATGTAGAGCAGATTCAGAATACCAACCTTGTTCACAGAGGGTTTTAACAAAGTCCACAACACATACAGTCACGATACTCACTGCTGCAAAAACTGTTCGTGTGACGTCAATAGTGCCCCTAGTGGCAAGAAATTAAGCTATAAGGTCACTGTTTGTTTCTAATTATTTTTCTACTTAAATAAAGGAACTGATATTATATTTTTGCATTCCAAGAATTAGTAAATTATCAAGTGACATGAGTGACTGAAGAATTACTGCTGAATATAACTATTTATACAAAAGAGTTACATGTTTGCACCTGTTACTGTCCTTCAACATAGTCAGCAGCATTCTGTAGAACCCATTGCCAGCTATGTGGAAGGCATAGTACACCATTAGCAGAGCCTGTTCTGTTGATGGTGCGAATGGTGTAATCTACTACCTGTCGAATCTCTGGAACAGTTCTGAAGCGAATGCCATGAAGTAGTTCCTTCATCTTCGGAATCAAATCAAAGTCACAAGGACTTAAGTCCAGGGAATAGGATGGATGGTACAGTACTTCCCAGTCCCATCATACAGAGCACTCATAGCTTGTACTGTATGCACCCGCGCATTGTTGTACAAAATGATGGGTGGGTTGTGCAGAAAGTGTCACCTCTTCTTTCGCAAAGCTGGTCGCAGGTGATGCTCCAAAAACAAACAGTAATACGACTTAAGTCCTTGTGACTTTGATTTGATTCCGAAGATGAAGGAACCACTTCATGGCATTCGCTTCAGAACTGTTCCAGAGATTCGACAGGCTTTAGACCGCTCCATTTGCACCATCAACAGAACAGGCTCTGCTAACAGTATACTACGCCTTCCACATTGCTGGCAATGGCTCATATGTAATAACGATTGTGCAACTGGTTTCTTCTGTGCTGGGATATGTTTTTCTTCCTTTTGATGTTTTACCATCACATATGTGTGGCTTTCCCTTCACCTAGAGTTTTGGGGCTTGTTTTGTATTTTAAATAATCTAGGCATTGCATTCCATACAAGTTTCCTACATTCCTCTATCACTAATTTGACTAAAGTGTAGTGAAGGAAACTTCACCTTCTTGAGTTTGGTAGATATATGATGTCTTTCTGCAACAGGTCGGGTCATTTGCTGTTTATTAGCCATTTTAGTTCTTAAAAGTAAATGACATCCTTTAGTAAATATCTACAGGTAACAAGAGAATCATAAATAAACAGTTGTATGATGTACCATTTCATACCTCCCAGGGTCCTTAGGAAACTAAAGAAAGACAAATGCAGCATCATTTTTTGGTTAGTGCTGATTTTTATAGAGCTAAATATGCTCCATATTGCAAAAACTTTCTTACAAATCAATACTATTCTTAGTCATCAGATATCCTATTCAGAAGTGTAGTTTTCTATATGATAGGAGTGCTCCTATCACATTGTATAGCAAAAATGCGCAGGGGTGTTGTGACTGTATGGGTTAGAATGTAGCTTACAATATGCAGCATTGTCCCAGATCAGATTGCAGCCCCTGGTTCTGGGACAAGTGGAAGGCTTGAACCAGAGAATACAAAGGTTCTGTGACATGCTAGGCTGTGACTTTCTCGACTTGCCCCATAGTGTTGAGAACTGTAAGGTCGACTTTAATGGGTGGGGTGTGCACTATACATCAGAGGCTGCAACCTAGGTAGCTGGCTGTGTGTGAGATGCACACAAAGGCTTTTTAGATTAGGCAACTCACCATCCAGTCTAAATAACAGTAGCTGTAAGAGACACGGAAGTATAAATCTAAGATCCAAAGAAATGCTTCCCACAGGTGAGAGTATTAAAATATTAGCAGTTAACTGCAAAGCAATCCCCACAGTGTCAGATTTTAAGCGCTACTAAAAAGCGGCAATGCTCATGTGATACCACCTACAAAAAGCTGGTTAAATGCTTAAGTTGACAACAATGAGAATTTGTGAGGAAAATATAACTGTGTATGGAAAGGACAGCTAATGGTAAATGGAGGTGGTGTATTTGTCACTATAGACAAGAAACTCAAATCCACTGATATACAGACTGAAGCAGCCTGAAAGATTATCTGAACAAGATTTGGTATTAGGTTTGGGCATAAAATTAAAATTGGATTCTTCTAACAACCACCACACTCACAACCTGATGTAACCAAAAACTTAAGGTAATGTAAGTTCGTACTTAAGCTCCCCAATCATACCATAATCACTGAAGGAGACTAATTATCCAGCAATCACCTGGGGTAATTACAGTTTTGTTAGTGGTGAGTGTGACAAGATATCTTGTGAAACGTTAGTAAAAGCCTTCTCAGAAAACTACCTACAACAGCTGGTTCAGAAGCACACTCACAACAGAAATATATCAGATCTAATAGCAACAAATAGACCTGACTGTTTTGAGAATCAAAACTGATAGCACTGCCTATGAGGAATTGTAACAACAATGATTACCAAAGTACAATTGGCAATTAAACAAAGTAGAAAGATTGATATGTTTAGTAAAGGGGTTGATAAAGAAGCAATAGTGTCCTATCTCAATGCAGAGTTGAAGCTTTTAGCTCAGAATTGTAGCATGTAGAGGAACTATGGCTCAAGTTTAAAAAATTATTGACTACGCACTGGACAGATACGTACCCAGCAGGACAGTTCCTGATGAGAGTGAGCCTCCACGGTATAGTCACTGCAAAGAAAATACTAAAGAAACCGACTAGTAGGTTTAAAACAAAGCATAGGTCAGTAGATAGAGAGCTGCTGAATGAAACACTTCTTGCCGTCAAAAGTGCAATGCAGGAAGCCTTTAATGACTACCATAGCAGAACATCATCGAAAGATCTTCCACAGAACCCAAATAAATTCTAGACGTATATACAGGCTGTTAGTGGCACCAAAGTTAGTGTTCAGACATGTACACACAAGACAGGCAGTGAAATTGAGGGTAGCAAAGCAAAAGCACAAATGCATAACCCTGTTTTCAAATGTTCCTTTACAATGGAAAACCCAGGAGTGTTGCCCAAATTTAATTTTCGTACCACTAAAAAGACAAGTGAAATAGATACTAGTGTTAGTGGTCCAATGCAATCCCTATCAGATTTTATACCAAATTTGAGGCTGCATCATCCCCTCTTTTAACTATATATTGACTGAACAATAAAGTGTATCCAGTAGTTGGAAGAAAACACAGGTCACACCCATCTACAAGAACTGTACCAGAAGTGATGCATGAAACATCTGTCCAATATCCTTGACATCCTTTTGTTGTAGAATCTTAGAACATATTGTGAGCTCAAATGTAATGAGATATCTTGAACAGAATGGCAACCAACATGAATTCCAAAAATATTGATTGTGTGAAACCCAACATGCACTTTTCTCACACGGCATACTGAAAGCCACAGATCAAAGCAGTCAAGTAGATGTATTATCCCTCTATTTCTGAAATGCACTTGACCCAGTATCACATCTACACTTATTATCATAAAGATAAAGGGTATCAAGCAAAATTTGTGAGTGGATTGAGAATTTTTCAGTACACAGAACACAAATTATCTTGGGTGGAAAGTCATCAACATATGTAGAAGTAACTTCAGGTGTGCACCAGGGGAGTGTTTTTGGAACCCTTCCTGTTCATGTTATAAATTAATGACCTTGCGGAGAACATTAATAACAAACTCAGACTTTTTGCAGATGATGCAATTATCTGTAATGAAGTACTGCACAAATGTTCTGTCAGATAAGATTTCAAAGTCGTGCAAAGACTGGCAACTTCCTTTAAACATTCATAAATGTCAACTTGTGCTCCTCACAAAACAAAACAACAGAGTACCCAATTAATCACAGTTGAGATCGGTCAGTGTAGTAACCCATATGTTAGTACACCTTAGCTGCCACTACCCTGGTGTGCATAAAGCAGTTTTCAGTATTGTGCTGTTCGGCTGCTCCAGGACCCCCATTCGTGGTCACTGATCGTGTTCATGTTTTTCAGTGGCCTGCAGCCAAGAGCCAGTGGTGCCTGGCAGTTAAAATGCTCTTTATGTGCCTCTGAAGTAGCTCTGGCCAGCTGTCTGTGCATGTTAACGAATGTACCTGTCAGTCTAAACAACAACTACTCTTGTAAATGTCACAAAGCAGAATTAAACTGTCAAAGTATGCTGACACACTGTGACCAAATAGAGTGTTGCTGATTTCTCATAACTAAGCTTCTTATTGTGTTTGGAGTCAGAACACAAGTGGTAACATGTTTGTTTCTCATGTGCGTTCATCTTTATAGTTGTTTTCTCTAACCTCATTCACACAAGTGGCGACAAGTCAAACTTTTGTGTGCTCTGCTGCAAAACTTTCATGTGATCCACTACAGGACTTTCGGGTGCTTCGACAGCAACAGCAACTTTGAACGGTTGCCTTCAACCACTTTGTGACTACATTGACAGTACAGGCTCCATTGTTCTGTGTTCTGTCATCTGATGACACTGCTGCAGATTGGCAAGCCTCTGATTAACAGCTCCACCCACTTTTTGTCATGTTTTAAGAAACATACATGGACACTGGTAATGCTTTGTTTCTATCATGATTTCATCCTCACTTGTTCTAGTTGTTCTGTTAGTTGGAATCCTTTTCTGGGACAGCCTCCCATTCTTAGTTCAATGGCCCCCTTTCAAGGTCCGGCTTCATTCACGTTTGTTGTCGTATTTTTTTCGTGCACCCTTACCCTCACCGCTCGAGTTGACCTTCTCTTCGTGCTGCATTCTGCCAGCTCCATGCTCAGGGATGTGATCCTTCCCCTTGCGCCGGACAAAGATGTCAGCCAGTGGACTCTCTATTTGTATGTATCCATCCTCAAATGCTGTTTTCCGCTTTCTCCAATCAAATAGATGGGGGACGGCACTGTCATTGTTTGTGGAACACATTGGCAGGTAGCAACAAGCCTGCTGGGCAAGGAGGATGTCACTGGAGTCCCAACCAGGATCCTTGCCACAATGGACAACTCTGTCGGCAGCAACAACCAGTGCACCATGCAGCACTTCCAGCCACCCTCTCTTGCTTCATGCGACATGAGAGAACTGCACATGGACACTGGAGAAGCTGTTTAGCTCCTCAACTTGCAACCATACATACGGTTGGGCTCCCTATTGTTAGCTCACGACTAATGCCATATGATAAGCTGCAACATAAAGCAATTTCCTGTCCTCAGTCGTGGCCTGACACAGTCTACGTCCCGCACCGCACAATCGGTGTTCTCCCTTAGGTGGCACCCACATTACCTTGGAACAGAATCTGTATTGACTTTGCCAAACCTTTCTTAGGCATTATCAGTTATTGGTCGTCCAATGCCCTCCTTTTGTCTGTCTACAGCAGAAGACACGACTCTCAAGGCACTGTCATGCAGATTTTTTTTTTTTTTTTTTTTTTTTTTCCTATCGTAGGCTCCCTGCTCCCTTGTACAGTGTTTTCTTCACTCTCTCCTTCCCACCAGTGGGTAGTATCCACACGTATGACACAGTCTGCCCTCTTGACGCATCCAGCAGCACCAACCTGGGTGCCTTCTATCTCATTCCACGCACCTATAGCATCTTCTCAGGTGTTTCCAAACCAAACACAAGGACCTTCTGCACCTATGCAGGCACCTCTATCACTGAGGTGGCCGCCTTCTCTTCTACCTTGCTGCAGACGCCTCCTGCACCTAGATGTGCACCACCTGCACATACGTGGGCACCTTCCACATTGACCCGGATGCCTCCTCCACCAACGTGGACAACTCGAGTGTCACCCAACTTTCTGTTGGACATCGCAGTTACCAAACTTACAGCTCTCAGTGCTGACTCCATTGTCACCGAGGCCCTGCCGCTGTGATGCTGGGGCCACCTGCTCTTGAAGGGGAGGAACGTGTAAGGCCGCGCCCACTTCACTGCCTTCATGGCTCACAGATCTGGAATTGTGCACATGCAGGGCATGTGCCTCAAGTATGGAAGTTTCACCCATTAGCATGTTTTGGGGGAATAGGCAGCTTGTTGTCCTTCCCCTAAAGGAAGGGCAAGTGTAGTAACCTGTATGTTACTACACCTTAGCTGCCACTACTGTGGCATGCATCAGGCAGTTTGAGTATCATGTCCTTTGGCTTCTCCAGGCCCCTAATAGAGGTCACCATCATGGTCTAGTGTCTCGGTCGCCTGTAGTCGATAGAGCAGGCAAAATGCTTTTCATATGACCATGCGCCAGCTCTTTTTTGGCAGTCTTTACCTGTAAACAAATGTCCCTGTCACTCTATACATATCAACAGCTCTTGTAAATGTCTATGTATACTGTGATGTCGTGACCAAATAAATAGTTGGTTTCTCACAACCATCTTTCTTATTGTGTTCGGGGCCAGAAAAGTAAACTCATATAAATATCTGGGTGCAAAAATGTGTAGCGATCAGAAATGTAATGATCATACAGTCTCGGTCACAAGTTAAGCAGGTGTTACACTTGGTAGAGTACTAGGGAAATGCAATCAGTCTACAAAGCAGACTGCACACAAAACAATAATGTGACTCATCCTAGAATACTGCGTAAGTGTGTGGGACCTGTACCAAATAGGACTAACAGAGGATATTGAACAGAAACAAAGAAGGGCAGCGTGAATGGTCACAAGTTTTGTTCGACCCATGGGAGTGTCTCACAAAGATGCTGAAAACGCCGAACTGGCAGACAGAAACTATCCCATCATAACCTGCTTAGAAAGTTTCTAGAACCAATTTTAATTGATGACTCTAGGAATATATTCCACTCCCTTGGAAAGGAAAAGATTAAGACAATTACAGTGTTACATAGAGGCATGTAAGTAATAATTCATCCCATGCTCCATACATGAATGGTAGAGGGAAAAATCCCTAGCAATTGTTGCAATGCGACATATTCTCTGCCATGCACCTCACAGTAGTTTGCACAGTACTGAACTAGATGAATGTTATTTTACAGAAATCAAAAAGGAAATAACATGGTTTCAGTGTGGATCCTTGGCATTTTGTCTCTCTGTTAACAGGTTTTTGTTACCACCTGATACCTTTCTTTACTTAATTTCTAAGTTTTGAGAAACAAAGTTCTTGCAGCAGTTTTACACTTATGTAGGTGTATATATCTGAAAGATGACATTAAGTTTTATTCAAACAAAAATTTTAACATTGCTTTTCAGAAACAGTAGTACTTATAGGTAACAATGTCACAAACAAAATTCTCTGGGCAGCTTACTTAAGCAAAATATTGGTTTTACATCACATTATTCAGCTTACAAATCATTATTAACAGTTTGAAGAGGAGTCATTTAATAAATTCCACTTTATACACCAGCAAAATATCAGTGTGTGGAACTATTTCTTATTCACAGACACAGATGCACTTTACATTTAGTGTAAACAATTTTAGTAGTGCACTTGATGCACACATACATTGACCTTCTTTATCCACTTATCTATACAATGTTCAGAACCATGGAACTGGAAATGAGCGTTTGGCATCATTGGCTGGGCGGCCCCTTGCGATGCAGGTCTGGTCGCCATGGTACAGGTCTTATTACATCCAATGCCACATTGGGCGACCTGCATGCTGGATGGGGATGAAATGATGATGAAGACAACACAACACCCAGTCCCTGAGCGGAGAAAATATCCAACCCGGCCGGGAATCGTACTTGGGCCCGTAGGATGGCAATCCATCACGCTGAACACTCAGCTATCGGGGCAGACTTCAGAACCATCACCATATACAACCATAACTGAAGCTGTTCATACAGTCATTTCGGCTGTGGAGTCCTTATTAACAGAGAGATATCTTTGTAGTTTTCCCACGCTGGACCATAAGACAATGGTGGAATGGCCATCTGTCGACAATGGCTACAGACAAGCACCAGTACACAATGTGCAGATACCACCTCAGATTTATCTGACAATTCTACCAACACATCAAGATCTACACCTCCCATAAATCTGTACCTTTCCACAATATAAGGTCTTTAATCACCATAATAAAATAAGAGAAATCAGAACTTGTACACAAAGATATAGGTGTTTGTTCCTTCTGCGCGCTATATGAGACTGGAATGATAGAGAACTGGGAAGGTGGTTCACCGAACCCTCGGCCTGGCACTTGAATGTGATGTCACCATGAGATCAAGGCATGCGTAAGCTAACACAACATTTATACATTTCCTGTTGTCTCCAGTCTTCCGTCACAGCACCCAAGTCCAGCTTTTGTGAGCTGGACTTCTGATTTCAAAGGATATTTTCCCATGCTGTTTGCACCACAAAATTCAATGCCCCTTTCTTTGAGGCAGCTGCTCTCAGTATAGATGAAAATCGACTATCTGCAAATACTTTGAAATGCTGTTTCTCTGGGAATGCTTCTGTCAATGTCAAAACAATATCCCCAGACAAAACTAACCCACTATGCTGTAGGTATTTCTGCTAGCATGAATTCGAACTTGCACATCATGCCTGAAGCACCAGCCTCCATAAAATATTTGTAGTCCCATTTCTTACACACAGCTTCTACCCTTGAAAGGTATCTGTTCATTAACAACTTGATATTCTACCGGGGGAACCGATAGCACGTGCGGACAAATCTTGAAGAGTGTCTCTATTAGCATTACATTCAGACAGTTCCTGATTATTGACTATGTGAAAATACCACAGTAGCTGGAAGAACTGATGTCTGCTTTTCATATCAGTGACTGGTGGATGACTAAACGAGAACATTTTCATTATGCTCTTCTGCAGTAAAGTAACAAAAAACTTTTCAAATTCTTTTGCTTGACCACAAAGGAACAATGTATCTCCAAAGCTAGACTGCTCACATTGAGTTCAGATACATTATCATTTATAAATGCTTTGTAGTAGTGCAAATGTGTCATTTCCTCTGCTGATGGAAGTTTAAGTGATTCTTCTCATTCTGTTTCTTGGATTACAATATCAGTTTTTCTAAATTTATAGTCAGTATTCTTACATCTACCCAACATTTGCTGCTGATTATGTGTGAATGGTGCTTCTTCATTTTGTTATGGTTGGTAAGTTAACGTCTGATTCTGTAACCTTTACCACTTCTCAATAAATCAACCAGAAATTTAAAGAAATAGAAATGTGCGATATTTAATTTCACTTACACGTACATACTTTCTCAATATTATTACTTCTGTTACTAATCTGTACATTTGGAATTTCATATTCTGTCTCTACTACCTAACTGCTGAAATTTCAGACTCCTACTCCTTTTCCACCAAGTGAATGAAATTCCTGACAGCTGCTTCTCAAAGAGCTCAAGAATCTTCACCTATTTTGATAACTTCATTTTAACCTTTGTCCCCAACAACAGATACATCTTGAGGGGCATTCATGTATGCACTGAAATCATTATCAGATAAATTCATTACAAAATCTAGATCAGCATCAATCAACAACCCAGACACAATGAAAGTATGTTTACAAACTGCTATGACAGTAGTTTTGTTAAGCAAGGCACTAAATAGTGGTACTGCCACTCAACTCCATTGGTGCTTTAAAGCAACATGAAATTCATCATACATTACCTTACCCGAAAATTATTATCCAAGAGAAATCAATGATGTACTTGCACAGGAAGAATTGTTATAACAAAAGAAAGTTATTACACTGTAAGAGAAAGTGAAAAACTCTCATATTTTACACTGTTTTTATCATCAATTCATTGCAAAGAGGATCACAGCAAATTGTCAGTCAACATTTGTTTCCTACCCTTGTACTCGAGAGCTTCCACCATCTGCAGTCACGAACAATTACTACTGGCATGAAGCTTGAAATAAACACTGGCAAAGAGTGGTTAAAATTGATCTGATGTAGCAGATACCTACAAAAGGTGTTTCCTATAAGCAATGCTGATGAGAAAAGGATTAGAGTCCACTTTAACTGCACAGATTTTGTCTTTTCTTCCAGCTGAATTCTAGAGTAACAAAGACTACAAGACTGACAAAAACTACAAGTTTTCTATAGGCTTACCAGCTACAATTTATTTCATTTTCACTATGCATTTCAGAGGTTTAAATCTTTATCATCTGGTGGACTTACGTGAATTAACAAACACATACAATGTGTGTTTTGTGTATGACGGTAATTGTGGCACTGTCTAGTAGCTGTACTCAACATATGAGTGTCTTATTCATTCCAATAATTCCACCACATAATGGAGATATAGTGGAAATAAGAGAAATTGTGACCGGTAACAATAAACCTAGTGCTAATTGGCATCAATAACAGCCAAAATAGACCCTAACCTAAAATGCTTATATGTAACAGGGATTAATTCCTCAGAAATTCAAATGGCAAGGTAAATTTCTTACAGCTGAGACTAGTAGCAATTATGAGATAAGGTGCTGAGTTTTCCACCATCACTATATTATCTACCTAGGACTTCTTTTTGGTCTTGCACAGAAAACAATCTATTCTTACAGATGATGTATGCACATTGTTTACTGAGGTGCTGTCAGCAGCTATCAAACATCACGAGGATTGCAAGTGCACCTAACCATCACGAAAAGCAGCGTGTTTCATAAGATTACCCAAGTTGTATGTTTGAGGAACATGAGTTTTCACCATTAGATCTCATGCAATCCCTAAAAAACAATGCCTAGTAAAGTAATTTGGGGTGACAGCTCTACTTTATGTGATCCAGAAAAGCTATCACACTGTATCACAACTAAGATAAGTATTTACAAGTAATAAACCTAATTGCACACTACTTGTAGGCCTATAGCTTTTGATAACATGGTTCCCTACATTTGTACCACACTGCTAGTTTTGCACCTGGCCACTACAAATCTTTGTGTTCTGACAATAACAAATAGTAAAGCAGTGTTGGCTAGTAGAAATTACAAAATGCTTCATCATGCAATCAATCTGCGTCAACGTAAGAGATGAATTTTTTAGCTACACTCCTTGGAAGACTGCAGCTACAGTACCCAATGAAGTGTGTACCTCTTATACTTTTGTAAACAGCTAGCCTAGAATTTTCACATATGTTCTGCCAGCAGTGAATGAGAAAACACAGCTTGTCCCTTTCCCGACCCCATTGGTAAACCATACTTCCGCCACTCTCTGTGGCCCCTTCTACTAATTCAAAAAACTATTCAGTTAACTTTGAAGGCATCACTAACATTCACAGGTACAAGAAAGATGACTCACAAGTGAAGAACACAATGATTTTCCAGCCATGTGTGTCCAGCAAAACACTAAAATCTCAATTTACACTAATCAGCTTTACTGATGTACTGTTTGGAATTAGTTTACCTTAATTACATTTTCTGAAACACTGTGTATGCACATGTGGAAGTCACATGGGCTAAACAGGTAACTAACTACATATCCATTATACCCTTGCCAATTTTATTTTTCAACATAAATACTGGAATGGACGAAAATTAGGTTTTTGAATAATACAGAGAACAAAAGAGTTCAATATCATTTATTTTTGTATGCTTTTAAAAGAATGGGTAAGCATCGCTCATGTCAATTTTGAATCAATAATTTAAGCTGCTACACGCAGAATTCTCTTGGTGGCGGCCTTTTGGGTATATGACCCATTGCAAATGTCTGTGCACTAAATGAATTTCGTTCAGATTCCACAAGTTCATTCAGATTTGTATAAACATCAGTTTGTACAGCTGACACGTTTCCTACTTGGGCACTTTGCTGTGTAAAACCAGCAGGCTGTTGAAGTGACTTATCAAATGACATCTGTTGCGAGTTGTTCGCAAAAAAGTTGCTCTTATTCAAGTTTCCCGTTTCAACATGGAACACATTGTTTGTAACTGCACCTGTGCCACCATACATGGGTGCTGGCGCTGATGTCTGTCTATTTCCAAACACGTTAGCTGTAGGAATGCCTTGTGCTGTCACGTTAAATACACTTCTTTGTTGAACAGTTTCTCCAGATCCGCCAAAAAGATTTGGTGTGTTGTTATTGTTAACGCCGCCAACTGCAACCGCCCCACCACCAAATAGACTGGGTGTTGCTCGCCTCTCCCCGCTATTTGACATGTTGAAAGAGAAGTTTGCAGGTGGTGCAGCAGGCAACGGCGCGAAGTTTGTTGCTGTAATTTCACCCTTGAAAAGCTTTTCAACGACTGCATACGTTTCAGCAGTAGGATGAAGAATATTATTTTTCTTCACCTTGTATGACTCATGGAGTTGTTGGATGCGTCTTTTACACTCGTCAACAGAACCTGACTTCACAGCCTCGTACATCTGCCATCGCACTTCCTCAGGAGAGTAATCGTCCAGACCTGGATAACATGGCTTCTCCTTAAAAGGAGCAAAACATGATAGCGGCCATTGCCCACCTCGCTCACTTAGATTCAACTCATTTATAACAACTTGCATTAGATCCCGTATGTTGGAGAGTGCTGGATTCTGAGGGGCGGTGTTGTATCTGTTTGCACTCTCATGATACTGTCCACCGTAAGTTCTTCTGTAACTACTCGTTGGTGATCCTTCGTTTTCATATTCGCGGTATGAGTGTTCATATCTACAGTTACTTCCAAACTTACATATGCCTTGTAGAAAGTATCGACATACAACCATCTTCAGCACTTCAAAACGTACTTCCCGATCACCATCAGCACCATGCTGTTTCCCAAAACAACCCAAAGACTTTTCTGCTAAGAACTTCAACTCTGCGTTGTTGCAAGGACGTTCGTTGAAGAGAAGATCAACATCCGTAAGCCTGAGTTCCTAATTGCAACTTAATCGACGCCAGTGGCTCAAGCTGCAGTAGAGCTGTCAGTTGTCGGTTCCACATGCTGCATTCAATATTCTAGTGACTCAAAATTCATTATGATGTTGGTTTGTCAGGAAGAACTATTTGTCGTTTACATTGGGGGAAGGGAGTCGTCGTCTGCCAACAGCAGGAGTTAACCTACTTTCGTTAAGCTTTTTCATTTTGAGCTTTTGCACCTTCTAAGTTTATATTTTATTATTTTAGTTTCTTTCCCTGAAACACTGCAAATTTGAAATCGCATGAACGCAGACTGTCTTTGTACTCTCACGATGCTAATGTATAACCTTTGGAAAATGAACTTAGGAGCCAAAACCGGTCGAGACATTAAAAAAATAATAATAAATAAATAAATAAAATAAAAGTGCAAGTGATGCGTTTCCGGATTTGCCCCACGATGCTGCTGCACAAGCTAGACAAGAAATCACACTTACTAATGTTCCACAGCGACTAGATATTTTTTCTGCTGAAACTAGAAAAATTATTACAGTTTTACAATAACTAGCCAAAGAAAAAACCTACAGCCTGTGTAAATAACAACGTAAATCGATGAAGTATTTTTTTTCTACCTTTTTTTCAATAGTGAGAAAGTCTGCTCTGTTGTTTTGACATTGATTCATGCTTAAAGAAAAATTCCAATAGTCAAGAAAGACAGGATCTAGATATTTCCCTATAAATATTATTTGATATGTTTGCATTTATATATTTTTGCTAACAAAAAAGGTCAATGTTTTGAAGTGTTTGGATGGCACATTTGTTGTTATTTCAATTCTCATCTCTTTACCGTACAAGATGTATCAAGAATAGCCATTATGAATTTTTTCTTTGGCCATTAATAAACTTTAACATTGATAGGTCATCAGTTCTAATACTCTGCTCTGTCTGCATGAATCAAGGGTAGTACCACATAACCTTATTTTCGCTGTTTGGTATGAGGCTAAGTGAGAGACATTAGGTTGATTCCTGTCTACTGTGAACACAACATCGCTTGATGGTGACATAGCCTGCCTTCCTCTTAAGGTATTTTGTATTATATCTGCATTTACTTTTGGTCGAATAAATTATATTTATATTTTGAAGCAGTAAAATAGTTGGGTTGAAGGGGTATCAAAGTTCTGCCAGCCCTCACCTTCCCTTCGTTTGTAACTGCCAATAAGAAGCCTTTGGCTTAGTCCGGATTGGTCCACAGTTCTAAGCACACACATTTACCACAGTGACAGCTATAACACTTGCTACAGCCTATTCAACACAAGCTGGAGTCTTCAACATGCAACACCTCTTAGGTGTCAAATACAAGTTGGACGCTTTGTTGCACATTAAAAACAGTATTCTCGAAAAGGCCCCTTACACAGTGAATAAAAGTGTCAAACCATCATAATGTTGACTGTAGGAGGTCTCCTATGAGATCAGTACTAGAAATACTGACAAGCAGTGTTGGTACGCTAGAAAATATTTTCAGTATTGTCAATACACACTAAACATATGAGGTCGGGAATGGATATTTTGACAATGTCCGCCATTCATATGTTGACAGAGCTCTGTGAACCATCCACATAGCATAAGTGTTCACTGTTTATTTTTAGTTCATTTTTGAACATAACATTCAGTTATTCTAATAGTCTTTTATAACAAAACAGTTTTAATAAAACAGTGCAGAGGAAGTTTTATCTATTTTATGGTGATAGTGGAGGATTCATTATGGCAGTGCTTTCTTTATTAATTTAAAAGCATAGTAGGGCTCGGCATAAGTATGTGATGACTGCAAAATACATGTCAATGTCACCACATTATCACAAAGCGTAAAAAAGTTGGCTTTTTTGCCCAAATGCGAGTATAACATTGCAGAACAGATACAATTACTTTAGAGGTTTCAGTATTGGGTCTCCTAATTTATTGTTTTTTCTTATAATTACAGAACTGAACTTCAGGCATTTGAAAGACCTGCCTGCCGCTCGAAACCTCGAAGTTTCAACTAATCTCTCATCTATTGCGGTTGGCTCTCCCATTAACGTATTTTGCTTCTATTTTTTATGTTGTACCAAAATTAATAATTTGTTGTAATATGAAGGACTCATTCGAAATTATTTTATGAAATCTTTTCATTCTGTGTTTTAGTTGGTAAATTAACATATGAGAAATCGCTTCTTTTTTCAGCGATTCTTTGACACATTAGGCCTACCTCGTTTTCATTGTTTTCTTTACCAGATACTGCTGAAATAGCTGGGTCACTCCTTGTAAAATCGAATTCCCAACTGACAGTATTGACAATGTTATTGATGGTATGAGGGTTGCTTAAACATGCAACAGTGAATTTAACACATGAAAACGAATCACTAACATCTTTATATTTAAATATCCACACAAATATAATTTTAAATATTGTCGAAAATTATGAAATACGAAAACAGAACATTGTGCACGATGCAGAAATCAAGTACCATAAATGACAGGACGTGTCGTATTCTCATACATAAATGCAATGCTACGATTAACACATGTGCACAAGAATGAATCAGTAACGCTATTCCCATTTAAATAGGAAAGAAAAGAATTTTAACTAATGACACAACTATGATACACGAAAACTAAGCATTATGCAGGTTTCATGTATAGTGCAGAATGTATATACAAGTTAAAAAACAACAAATATAAAAGATAATTACTGTGGGCATGTGATGCGTAATAAGCAACATGTAAGAAGAACAGACACAACAGGGGTTCATCCTAGCGAAGATATGGGCTTCAAATGGGGGAATCTACTGAGATTAGTAACTTTGATGCAGACTATTATTACTCAAAGCCTGTGAACAAGTATTCGAAAACAACGGGGCTGATCGAATGTTCACATGCTTCTGTCTTTAGCACTTATGGAAAGAGGTAGAAGGACAGTTACACTACCACAAGGCACTAAATGGTTGGATGTCCACGACTTCGCACAGAATGTGGGGTTTGAAGGCTAGTCTGCTCTGTAAAGTAGGATAGATGGTGATCTGTGGAATCTTTACCGAAATACACAATGCTGGTGGATGTACAAGTTTTCAGAGTACACCATTCATTGTGCATCGCTGAACATGGAGCTCTGCAGCAGACCAGTCCTATGTGTTCACATGTTGATCCAACATTCTACACTAAATCGATGGTCGTTTGCACAAACGCCGCCATCGAGGTGAAAGGAGGCTCAAACTGTGCAGCGCGTCAAGGACACAAGCTATTGTGAGCAGTATTAAGCTATGGGAGACATTCTCCTGCGATAGCATGGAACATGTAGTAGTATCGAAAACACACTGATAACTGTGAACCACCTGCATCCCTTCATGCTTGATGTCTTCCCCGACAGTATTACAGAACTGTATTACAATGGTTTGAGGAGGATTATAATGAACTTGCGTCATTGTCTCAGCAACCAAATTTGCCTGATGTAAATCCTATGGAACCCATATGGATCGGTACTGGGCGCCATCACCCTGTACGCAATTCAGCAGCCCATCATTAATGCTGGCCCCCGCATTTACTCGAGTTACATGACCTGTGCATAGAAATCTAATGACACATACTTCCACAAACCTACCAACAAACTAGTGGATCCCTGATACACCCGATGTATTTCGTTCCAAAGATCGACAAACAAGCTATTAAGCAGGTGGTTATAATGTTTTGGCTCGTCATTGTATACTCTGTGACTTACAAATTTTACTGTACGTGTGAAAGTCCGTCAATTGTTTCATTCATCTGACATAATCCGAAGCTTGCAGGGTTTCGTCATTCATACTTAAATAACGACATGTAGTATCAAATATATCAGATTTTGATCTCTCAGTGCGTTTTTGTCAGTCACACTTCGTGAATAATCAACAGACACACAAAGAAAAAAATCCAGATAGACTCAAAGAAAAAAATACTTGCAAGTAACAAATGAACAATCGAATAGTATACTGCAATGATTTTGGTTAAATATTTCGCTTATTCTTTGTGAATATAATCCTTTTCATAATTTATCGCATTTTTGCCAATCACTTCACATTGACCCACAGTTAAATGTTTCTCTGCAGCATAGGGTTAATGCCGGTGTAGAAGAAACAGTGTGAGAACAGTGTAAGCGAGTATATTCACTAATATAGTAAAGTCCAAAACTCACAGAGAATATAGATTTTTCTAAGAGTGCTAAATGTTCATGTCGCAAATTGTATTGAACATCTGCCAACCACAATCACCCACTTCAACCCACCACAGTACAGATCAAACATGTTGCGGACTCTATCACCATTGACTGCATCATGACTGAAACAATAAAAACAGTTTCACATGTATTGCAAAGTTAGAAAGTCATATATTATTTAGCTTTCCAAGATGCTACTCCAGGCTGGTGTAAAATGAGTGTGAACAATGGAAAATACTGAACGTGAAAATTAAGATTTGGCCCTGTCTGACTACCCCCTGAAGCAGATCTTAGGATCTCTTAATTAATTAATTAATTAATTCATTTCGTATAGGTCATCTTTGGACCACATTGTTTCAATTGTCTTGCTTTACGTGTTTGGATGTTTGCCCAGTGCTCCCACATTTGTTCTTGGTGTTGCTCCTACCTCTTCTGGGTCCAAGCCTTTTCTGTTTTTAGTTTTGGCTTTTCTTGGAAACCCTGCCATGCTATAAGTTTCTCCTTGAGTGGGACATGCCCCAGAATGTCATCATGGGTGATCCTCACTTCTTTAAGATCTTTCTCCACCTCTGTGAACCAGGATCATTTATTCTTCTTCTCCTGAAAGTAGTCGACCATATGATTGGTGAGTCTTCCAGATCTCATTTGCGTCATATGTCCATAAAAAATAATCCTTCTTTTCCGGATGGTATCAGTTATCTTCTCTATGTGGGAATACCGTTCACAATTATGACATCTTCTATATTTCCCATATCTTTCTCACGATATTCCTTTCCTTGAGCTCCAATTTTTCGATTAGGCCATTTTTGTTCATTACTAGGCATTCAGAGGTGTACAAGACCTCTGAATGGATAACACTTCAGTAATGCCTTAACTTTGCATTGAGCGGTACTGATCATTTGCTGTAGAGGTTTTTGGTTAAATGGAATGCCATTTCCATTTGGTTCATGCGTGATATGTCTTTGTCTGATAAGGTGGCTGTTACCGATTCTCCGAGATATTTAAACTTTTCGACCCGCTAAATTTTACCTTCTCCCTCTACAAGCTCCCCTAGTGGTGAACCTATGTTCGTTATAAACTCCGTTAAATCAAATGAAATTTGGAGGCCAGTCTTCTGTCCTTGTATGTTAAGCTCAATAATCTGTCTCTCAGCTGTTTCCATGGAGTCAGAAAAAATTGCAAAATCATCTACAAAAGCGAGACAATCGATTTCAAGATTTTGTTTCTTGTAACCCAGCCTGACTATTTTTAATTCCTTGGTTTTCCAGTTCTTTGCACTCACGAATCACCTTCTTGAGAGCACAGTTGAAGAGCAGAGATGAGAGCACATCTCTTTGCCTCACTCCAGTCTTGATTTCGAAAGCTTTTGATGTTACTCCTCTAGATTTCAATTTTGAGGTTGTGTTGGTTAGGGTTTTTTGGATGAGCACTTTGGTCTTCTTGTCTTGGCCAAGTTCTTCTAGAATTCTGATCAGGGTTTTACGATCAATCGATCGTATACCTTTTTAAAATCCACAAAGGTCACAACAAAATTTTTATTCCTGAGCTTCAGGTACGAAAGGATGGATTTGAGGTTAATTATCTGTTCGACACATTATCACCTCTTCCTGAAGCCTCCTTGATACTCATGCAGCTGTGGGTCTAGCTGTTCTTCTGTCCTAGTTTGCGGAGCTTTCGACAGAATATTATAGGTTGTTGATATGAGAGGTACCACAATAGTTATTTATATCTGTTCTGTCGCCTTTCTTATGAAGAGGATGAATTAGAGCAGAATTCTTGCCATGTGGGTGTCTTTCAGTTTCCCAAATTTGGCTGATAATTTATGTTAGTTTATCTACTCCTTATTCCTTGCATACTTCCAAAGGCCAACAATTATAGAATCTTCACCTGGTGCTTTATTGTTTTTAAGCAAGTGAATAATTAGCTTGATTTCCTCTTTCGTGGGTGGTGATGAATTTAGGTGGACCTATATATAATCGGTAAAGGGACATGTGGAGTTTGGAGGTTCACAATTCAGAAAAGCTGTAAAGTAATTCGCTAATATCTGGCAGTTGTCTTTATCATTGGAAGCTAGCTTCTCATTTGGAGTGTAGGCTTGGAGGATTGTACTTGGTGAAATTGGCCCTAAACGTTCTGTAGAAGTGTTGTGTATTTGTCTTCTGGAAATCTTGTTCAATTTGTGCCAACTGCATTTTCTCAGATATATGGTTCACTCTCCGTATGATCTATGCAAAGTGTTTTCTAGCACCCTGTAAGTTAATTTTGTTAGCTACATTTTTCATGGTATTCCATCTCTTGATAATGATGTTATTTCCTCCTTCTTGCTCTTTAACATATAAATTACAACATGAACATAAATGAATGATTAAAGTATCTAGTAACTACTAAATGATAAATGTTGTTTCTGTTTAACATTTATTGTAGATGAAAACCCTTTCATATATCACAATGTTTATGTATCAATGTCCAATGGACATAAAGAGATACAAAGGATTTTCCTGACTAATATTACTGATTAATTTCCCAAATCTGCCCCTTTTATGTCTACACAATCTAATATAAATAATGCGAGACGACTGACATCATTCTGGAAGACACTGCTTTCAGGGATGATCTACAGTGGTGTGCAACCTCAGTGGAAATAGTTACGTGATCACAGCTGTTTAGCTATGTAGTCCTAATAAGCCACAGCAATTAGCAATATCACCGTATGTACAGCGTCCGGTACATCAGAGTGATGGTTCTCATACACGTCTGTGACGACGGAAGAACTCCAGCTACAAAATATAAAAAAAAACTCATTCAAACACTAGGATGGCAGAGGGTGGTCCTCTGATTAGTATAATCTAATACTGTCTTCTCCTTTCTGCGTTCTAGCCAGCTGCGGTGGTCTCGCGGTTCTAGGCACGCAGTCCGGAACCGTGCGACTGCTACGGTCGCAGGTTCGAATCCTGCCTCGGGCATGGATGTGTGTGTTGTCTTTAGGTTAGTTAGGTTTAAGTAGTTCTAAGTTCTAGGAGACTAATGACCACAGCAGTTGAGTCCCATAGTGCTCAGAGCCATTTGAACCATTTTTTCTGCGTTCTAGAGACTAGAAACGCGTACTCCCAGCCACAAGGACAGAGTACAGATAACGCCTCAAAGTGAGTATAGACAGATGATGTGCTCTCAGTCACTGAATGCTGCGAGCTTATCGACGACTCCCTACCCCAAACCTAAGTCCAGAATCGTATAAGTTCGCAACAGTACAGTGCCTGACAGTTTGCTAAATATAAAACCTCCTGAGAGCAAAGATAGCAAGTCCATATGTACCAACAAACCTGATACTGAGCGACCATCTAACACGTGCGATCAAAACATAAGGCCTTTTTCTCTCCACTTCTGGCTTCCCAGCAAAGCTCGGCTCCCCTTCCTTGTAACTGCAGAAGGTGAATCATATTCTCGAAACCAGGGAATACTCTCCCTCTATACAGATTCTTCTGAACGCTGACCAAAGATATTTTAGCCTTTTGTCTTCTGGCGTGGATAGTTTGCCAGGAAATACCTATACTCATTAATTAGGAATTCATGCAATGGTACGCTTCTCAGTGTAAAAATCCTCAGAAATAACCCAGCCCACACGATTTCCGAGGTAACGCTTCCTTGTTCCTCTCTGTTGTGTCCAAGATTTTCAGAGTTTCCAAAGTATCATCTGGTTATCCTTCTGGTCTCCCTACAAGACCGCCCGGCCGCCTCTGTATTGTGCTTCAGCTCTCAGGTGCCCTAACCGTCCGTCTTGGACTACTTCCTGTGTTCAGCAGGACCAACACACCTGTGCAGACTTTTCCACTCATGACCTGAGTTACCCCTGCCATTTCATTTCCACTGGCGTTCCAACGTCTGCTAGTATAGGCAACCATACTTTACACCATTTTGATAATAAAGACAATCCATCCCTTTCATGCAATAAGGGTTAACAACTATTCACAAGGTGTACTTGACAATGTCAGTCTTCTTTAAATATTCATATATACTATGTGCAACCTATCAAATGATACCTAATTCCGATTTAAATCACATCAAAGTATGTAGATGAGTGGTTGTAAGGTGTGAAATTATAGCCACCTTACACCTAAGAATATTTATTGCTCCATATTACTCAGAGTTTTGCCAGCCATACTTACCCACTACCATGCGTTGTGAGCAAACTACATTACCAATAGGATACCTGCATTCATAATATCCTTAATGAGATATATGTCTGTATGCATCTCATATCCATAATGGTACTCGTGCCTTCCCCCATACCATATGTTCTGATCCAGGCGGTGCCATATTCCCCAGCTAGTATTATTTACAACAGCTTAAATCAAAGGAATTTTGATATCTGTTTTCTCAGTGTAGCAGCCAGTTCACAGTGGCCATCACGACATGGCACTACCATTTCAGGGTGTATTCTCACTGTCCGTCACATCACGCCATGTCAGTTCATTTAGCCTAGTACTGAATGGTGAAAGTGAGTTCATGAGTTGCTATCCATGACACAAAAAGTCAGAGTATAGCATCGAAATTTAGGAAATGACAACGATAAACTCTGTCAGTGAACAAAGAAAACTTCATAACACATGTTCTTAATTAATTTTCTTCAGTAAAGTGCTGAGAAGTGAAACAATATTACAAAATTCAGCGAAGTTTCGATGAGTGGCATTCTCACCATTTTCTGGCGAAGTGTCAAGAAAGCACAGGGGTATACAACTGAATGGTGGTTGCAGTGGCCACTTCCCCACCACAGATCCCTGAATCACTCTCTGGGGGAAGAGTTTGGGAGAGATGGCCGCTGCTAAGGACTTATATCGACAGCCTGCGCCATCTCGACAGTTCGCCAGAAGATGTTGAGAATGATACTCATCGAAACGTAGCGAAATTTCAGCACACCCAACTAGATAGTAGCCCTAGCAGATTTTATCAGCTGTATGCGCTAGGAAAATCTACATTCACGTATAACATATCAAAACATCGACATTTATTTGCTAGCGACAATATGTATATCGAAACACTTCAAGCAATGTGATTCTTGAGTTTCTCCCGGCGTATTTGATAATCAAAATATCCACGGGTGTACTGCCGGTCTATAGTGTCCAACGGGCACAATATTTCGGCGATCAAACATGTCGCCATCATCAGGTGAACTGACGGACTGAGCTCCTGTGAACGTGCCGGCGCGGAGATCCGTACGCTATGGCTGCTCAGGGGGAACTGGGTTCGGTCGCGGCGGCGGCCGATTTAAATACCCTCCGCCCGCGGCGCGCTCCCTCCGCCGTCCGCGCCCGCGCCACGGTAACGCGGTGGAACAGATTGCGACGGCGTCTGAGATGACGTCGGTGTGATGGCTCTGTCCGCCGTGGTCGTCACAACTATGCGTTTGCTCGATTTACTCTTGATTAACCCCATCGCTGATTCCCAAGCCTTGCTAAGATTATAGCCACAGTCACGGTTTATGAGGTCGTCATTGGTGCGAATTTCGATGGCCTCTCTAACAACGCTGTCCCAGTATCTCGACGTCTGTACCAGAATCCTCGTGCGGTCAAACTCCATAGCGTGATTTTCCGACAAACAATGTTCAGCGACCGCCGACTTGCTCGGATACATCAGTCGAGTGTGCCTCTGGTGTTCACGGCATCGATCCTCGACGGTACGCATCGTCTGACCAATATACGACTTGCCACATTGACACGGAATCTGGTACACGCCGGCCTTCCTCAAAGCGAGGTCATCTTTGGCGCTCCCCACCAGTGAACGAGTTTTATTCGGAGGACAAAACACAGATCCGACCCAGTGTTTCTTCAGAATGCGGGCGATTTTCCCCGAGAGCGCGCCTGTGTATGGAATAAATGCAGTGCCTACCTCCTCCGTCGTGACTTCATCCATCTCAACAGGTTGTGCTGCAGTGGTTGGGCGGAGAGCACGTTGGATCTGCCACTCTGAGTACCCATTCTTTCGAGACACAGTTCTCAGATGTTCCAATTCCTGGGGTAGACTCTCTGTGTCAGAGATAGTGCGCGCCCTATGTACTAGAGTTTTAAGTACCCCATTCCTCTGTGAAGGGTGGTGGCAGCTGTCTGCGTGCAAATACAGATCAGTGTGTGTTGTCTTTCGATACACCCCATCACCTAGGGTGCCATCAGCCCTTCTCCTGACCAAGACGTCAAGGAAAGGTAATTTACCCTCCGTTTCAGTCTCCATAGTGAATTTGATGTTGGGGTGTATGGAGTTTAGATGTGTAAGGAAGTCAAAGAGTTTATCCATACCATGTGGGCAGATGACGAACGTGTCGTCCATGTAACGGAAAAAGCAAGTAGGTTTCCATTCGGATGACGACAGGGCTTCCTCCTCGAAGTTCTCCATGTACAAATTCGCTACCACCGGTGAGAGTGGGCTACCCTTGGCGACTCCCTCCGTTTGTTCGTAGTATTCTCCACTAAAAAGAAAATACGTGGAAGTCAAGACATGCCTAAAAAGTTCAGTGGTATTCTCGTCAAACCTCTGACCAATCAACTCTGGCGACTATCGCAGGGTACCCACGTAAACAAGGAAACGACGTCAAAACTCACCTTGATATCTGACTCATCCAACCTGAAGCTATCAAGGCGTTTAACAAAATCCATGGAATTACGGATGTGATGAGGGCATTTACCCACATAAGGACTTAATATTCCCGTCAGGTATTTGGCCAACAAATATGTAGGTGCCCTGATGTTGCTGACAATGGGGCGTAATGGTACCCCCTCTTTGTGAACATTCGGGAGTCCATATAGTCTAGGCGGTACCGGACCTTGGGGTAACAATATCTTAGCGTCAACCTCGGATAAATCTGCGTCCTTGAGAAGAACCCTCGTCTTGTTCTCCACCTTCTTTGTAGGGTCAACGCTGATCTTCCGGTAGGAATCGTCATTTAGCCGGCTCTGCATCTTATCAGTGTAGTCCTTATGGGAGACAACAACTGTAGCATTGCCTTTGTCAGCCGGTAAGACAACAATTTCAGAGCGTTCCCTCAGATCACGAATGGCCGCCCTCTCTTTACTGCTGATATTTGACTTCATCGGCAAGTTTCACGACGTATTTCCTCGGCTGATTCTGGAGGAAGTCGAGCTGCAACCTGTTCAACAGCACTAACAATTTCTGCGACCGGAGTGAACTTGGGGGTGGGAGCGAAGTTGAGATCTTTCTGCAAAACCGAGACCTCATCATCACTCAACACCATGCCACTCAAATTGATGACAGTCTTGCACGGAACCTGAAGAGATGGTTTGTCAAGGAGACGTGAGAACTTAGCTGTTTGACGTCCAGTAGCCTTCTTATGGGCGGAATCAGCTGACACCCAGGTGACACCATCAATCCAATCCCAGGAAAAAGAAGTGAACTTAGTAGCCAGATGCAAATGTAATTTGAGTAATTCCTGTGAGATAAACTCAAGGCTCCGGCGGGTGAATTGCACTCTCTCACGTACCAATGCGAGGCTGGCTTGCTTCTTAATTCTCCTAGTTGCTGCAGAATCGATGTGATGCATAACCTTAGCAAAATTTGGAATAACATTCTCGGAACGACATCTCTATAGAAAGGCAAGAGTACATAGCAAACGACATCTACGGTGGCGCAACTTTTCAAATTTCTTCATGCTGCGATACATCTCCTCCCCGTAAAGGTGTATGATGTGATTCTTGAGTCCCGTCATCAGGGCACCTACATATTTTTTGGCCAAATACCTGACGGGAATATTAAGTCCTTATGTGGGTAAATGCCCTCATCACATCCGTAATTCCATGGATTTTGTTAAACGCCTTGATAGCTTCAGGTTGGATGAGTCAGATATCATGGTGAGTTTTCACGTCGTTTCCTTGTTTACGAGGGTACCCCCGCGAGAGTCGCTAGAGTTGATTGGTCAGAGGTTTGACGAGAATACCACTGAACTTTTTAGGCATGTCTTGATTTCCACGTATTTTCTTTTTAATGGAGAATACTACGAACAAACGGAGGGAGTCGCCATGGGTAGCCCACTCTCACCGGTGGTAGCGAATTTGTACATGGAGAACTTCGAGGAGGAAGCCCTGTCGTCATCCGAATGGAAACCTACTTGCTTTTTCCGTTACATGGACGACACGTTCGTCATCTGCCCACATGGTATGGATAAACTCTTTGACTTCCTTACACATCTAAACTCCATACACCCCAACATCAAATTCTCTATGGAGACTGAAACAGAGGGTAAATTACCTTTCCTTGACGTCTTGGTCAGGAGAAGGGCTGATGGCACCCTAGGTGATGGGGTGTATCGAAAGACAACACACACTGATCTGTATTTGCACGCAGACAGCTGCCACCACCCTTCACAGAGGAATGGGGTACTTAAAACTCTAGTACATAGGGCGCGCACTATCTCTGACACAGAGAGTCTACCCCAGGAATTGGAACATCTGAGAACTGTGTTTCGAAAGAATGGGTACTCAGAGTGGCAGATCCAACGTGCTCTCCGCCCAACCACTGCAGCACAACCTGTTGAGATGGATGAAGTCACGACGGAGGAGGTAGGCACTGCATTTATTCCATACACAGGCGCGCTCTCGGGGAAAATCGCCCGCATTCTGAAGAAACACCGTGTCGGAACTGTGTTTTGTCCTCCGAATAAAACTCGTTCACTGGTGGGGAGCGCCAAAGATGACCTCGCTTTGAGGAAGGCCGGCGTGTACCAGATTCCGTGTCAATGTGGCAAGTCGTATATTGGTCAGACGATGCGTACCGTCGAGGATCGATGCCGTGAACACCAGAGGCACACTCGACTGATGTATCCGAGCAAATCGGCGGTCGCTGAACATTGTTTGTCGGAAAATCACGCTATGGAGTTTGACCGCACGAGGATTCTGGTACAGATGTCGAGATACTGGGACAGCGTTGTTAGAGAGGCCATCGAAATTCGCACCAATGACGACCTCATAAACCGTGACTGTGGCTATAATCTTAGCAAGGCTTGGGAACCAGCGATTGGGTTAATCAAGAGTAAATCGAGCAAACGCATAGTTGTGACGACCACGGCGGACAGAGCCATCACACCGACGTCATCTCAGACGCCGTCGAAATCTGTTTCACCGCGCTACCGTGGCGCGGGGCGCGGACGGCGGAGGGAGCGCGCCGCGGGCGGAGGGTATTTAAATCGGCCGCCGCAGCGACCGAACCCAGTTCCCCCTGGTCATCCATAGCGCACGGATCTCCGTTCCGGCACGTTCACTGGAGCTCAGTCCGTCAATTCACCTGATGATGGCGACATGTTTGATCGCCGAAATATTGTGCCCGTTGGACACTATAGACCGGCAGTACACGCGTGGATATTTTGAACTTCAAGCAATATTTATAAGGGAGTGATTGGAATCTGTTTACCTTATCCATTACCTTGTTCCTTATATAACAAGCAATGTCAAAAACAGC
Source organism: Schistocerca gregaria (assembly GCF_023897955.1). Lineage (NCBI taxonomy): Eukaryota > Metazoa > Arthropoda > Insecta > Orthoptera > Acrididae > Schistocerca > Schistocerca gregaria. The sequence goes on from NC_064924.1 coordinate 330,452,454, forward strand.
TATATTTTTCTCCTTCACTAGAACTGACTTTTTCACATACTATGTTTTTTTAATGATAACTGCTTTGTCAACTTACGTTCTTATTTATATACTGTGTGGATGTCAGCTCAGTTCAATTACTGTAAAACCTAAGTAGTGTTTCGCTCTCAGGTATCTGATCTCGCTTATGGAAGAACACTTGATGGAATAAATATCCAAGTTGCCATAGAACATTTGCACTAAGCCACGAAAAAGTATAATAATAAAATAAAGATGGAAAGAAAGAAAAGTACAAAATCCACTGTTATAACATACGTTCCATCAGATATGGGGTACAGCTGCGAACATCGAATAAGCAGTCTGGAGCAAGACAAAATGAAAGCAAGTCCACTTTTGTCTGTCATGCAGCAAGTGGCAAAGTGGTCAGTGTCTGTTTACCAGTGGTGCGGCGGACATTTGTGTTCTGGAACCAACCCTTCCAGTCTTAACACTCTGAGTTCTCTCAATGAGTCTACTCACCCCCAATTGATTACGGGTACAATCATCTGGAGCATTTTGATAAACGCAATATTACCCCAGGTGATCAATCCACCGCCAGTTTTCCTGGCGCAACTGGTCTTTCGGATTCTGGGGCAGCCAGGTTAAAATGCAGTATGATTCTAAAGTGGAATTCGCAGTCCTCTGTCCAACTTAAAACCAAAACAAAAACATTTTTTGGAACACTTAACGTACAAACGCTTTTGGAACCAAGTAAACTTCATAAATTGGGGATATGTTAAAAGAACAGATGATACAAATTTTGGGACTTCAAGAAATACAAATGACAGACAATAACACCATGGATTTCGGTAATTATCGTATTTTTAAAAGTAAAACTGATAAACGAATACTTAATTATACATCACATAAGGGGACTGCTTTTGCAGTCTCCAAAAATATTTAAAATTCAGTAATCGAGGTGAAACCTGTCAGTAATAGACTAATAAAATTTTCTCAAATGCTCAAATAAAGGAAACACTTTAATTAATGCCCTTATGGCAGTTAACTAGGATAACCAAAAAAACCTGAGGAAGATAATGAAACTTGGGAAACATTAGAAAGCGTCATCTCGAAAATTCCCTCAAACCATGTTAAAAGTTTAATAGGTGAATTTAATGCTTAATTCAGTAAAGAGATAAAAAAGAAGAAAACAATGGGCGAATTTCCTATGCATGTGTGGACAAACCAAAATGGGCAAAAACGTGTTGAAAATGCAAAAATTTTAACCCTAAAAGTATGTAACACATTTTAGAAAGAACTCTTCTACACAAAAAACCTGGGAGGCACCCAATATATTTATTGGGGAATTTCAAATCAACCGTGTAGCAAAGTCATACCCAACCAACAGAGAAATTTTGAATGTCCAAGTTAGGAATGGGGCTAATATTGATTCTGACCATTATTTAATGCAAATAAAAGTAAAACTTCCACCTGAAAAACTCTTCAAAACCAGAACATTTTTCTGCGAAAATAACCCCAGCTCTAACAAACGAATTTGACAAAAACGATCCAATAATTGGCAAAGCCTAAAATAAAAGTTCATTAAAACTGCACAGAATTTAATTCCACTTCAAAAGAAACAAAAACACCTGGGGTGTAATGTGGATTGTGAAACAGCAGTTAAGTCTAGGCAGGTGGCATTCAAAACTTGGAATTAGTAGCAAAACTGAAAATAACACAACGCCTTTCTCACTTTAAGAAAAGAAACATCTAAATTGATCCTTCAGACTAAAAGAAACTATGAAAACGCCCAACTTTTAGAAAAGAAGATGTCTTCCAAAAGATCAATACAAGAAACTATTATAAAACATTCAAAACACAACTACCTGGTTACCAACCTCAAAGTGTTTGCTTCAGAAATGAAAATGGCAGTTTGGCTCTTAACAGCCAGGAAAATTGTAGGTAGTTGCTAATTATTTTGAAAAACTATGAAACTGTCCAGAACCAGCGAATAAATTCCAATCACAGCAAACTAATAACACTAACCCTAAGTCTAAAGAACCTTACGAAACCAAAATAATTAAACAAATTAAGAGGCTTAAAAACAATAAAGCACCCTAACAAGATGGTATAATTGCAGAATTACTAAACTCAGCTGGTGCTAACACTATAAAGAGATCACTTAACTAATATGACATAACTGGCAGACTGGGAATAAAACTGAGGATTAAAATACTGCACTAATTAATCGATTGCATGAGAAGGGGATAGAACCGATGTTAATAATTACTGAGGAATATATCTTCCCCTGGTCACATATAAAGTTACCTCACAATGTTTACTTGATCAAGCCCAAGAAGAGTTAGAACCTAAAATTGGTGAATACCAAGCAGGCTTTAGACCAAAAAGATCTGTCCAGAACAAATTCTTGATTTCAAACTAATCCTTAGGCACCAAAGGATTTCGGGTAACAATCTTCTATGTATATTTGTGGATTTTAAAAAGGCCTATGACTCACTTGACCATGAATCTCATTTCCAAATGTTAAAGGAACAAGGGCTAGATAATAACACTCTAAAACTGATTAAGGAAACGTCGACTGTCACTAGCTCTCGAGGTTATGTCATGGGAGAACTTTATGAACTATTTGATATAAAGAGTAGTGTTAGACAGGGAGATGGACTCTCCCCATTACTACTTAGCTATGTTTTGGAAAAGGTAATTACAGAATGGCGAGAGCAAAACTTGAGTCAAAATATAGACCAACCAATCAAGTTAAGTAGAAGTAATATTAGAGAAGATTGCCTCACCTTTGCAGATGATCTGGAAATTTAACTAGGGATGTTACCACAGGCCAAAAACAAATGGAAATTCTTAAAGAAGTTGCAGAAAAAGTAGGACTTGAAATAACATACAAAAAACGTAATATATGACATGCCACAAACAAGCACAAAGTTTCTGAACACAAAATGTGGAAAAAATAAAAAGGCTTTCTCAGTTTAAATACTTGGGGGAAAACGCTCTGGAAAACGCTGGTAACGAAGATTGCTTTCAAAAAATGTCAACTACATTCAGATTGACATAAAATATTTATATTCAAAAATTAGTTTCTAAATTGAGTACTGAAGGAATTCAAAAGAAAGAAAGAAAGATTATTAGGAAAATATTAGAACCCAAAATTACTGATAGAGAAACTTATAGGCTGAGTGTGCTGTGTCAAAACGCACGGAGTACGTTCGCCGTTACTGATGCTGAGTGTCCTGCATGATAAATCAAGGATAACACCTGGTGGTCACGATAATATACGTGTATGATGTGGTAAAACCAAAATCAAATTGTGTTCTAGATTATATGAGAGCTCTACGGAATAGCAGGTGGCGAGCATGCGCAACTGCAGAAATATACCATTTCGCCCTCGCTGCGTCCAGAGATGCCGCCTGAGCGACGCCCAGCAGCTAGCCGCTATTGCAAAGAATCGACAGCATCGATGATTATTACATTAATTGTTAAAAGTTGGCGTGGTGTTGCGTGATTGTTCGTTTTAAATGGTTCCTATTGTACAATGAAAAGGGTTAGTTAGTTGCCCGATAGGCCTCTCACCGACCAAGAGGTGGTAGTGGTGTATATCAGGTCTGATCTTATAGTGTTTCACTGCATGGTGTAGTGAGGCTACTCAGTTGACACCTAAGTCTTGGGAGAGTGCTCGCAATTTTATTGATTATAGTTGTGGGAACAGTTTCATTCGTGAAATTTGCTGGGGTGAGTCCCATGTGAGCCTGACTTAATTGAGAGATTGATTTGTTAGGTGCTGAGTTTTGTTGAATTGGTGTGACCAATATCCGATCTGCAATGTATGTTGAGTGGTCGCGACGAGCCCAGAGGTAATTGGGTTGCTTGTCGTTTTAATTGAGGTGGATTGATTATTGTGCGTGTGTGTATCGAGAAGGGAAAGCCTAGAACACGTGTCGGTAGCTGTATTTTCAAGACCACTAGCTTGCAGCAGACAGCGAATTGGCTCCTAGAACGACAAACTGTTTCACTACACGGTGATGGTGTGCGCGTATCACTGTGTAGACAAGCGATAGTAAATTAAGGAACCATTTAACGAGCTGCACGTAGCTAAACTAAAACTTGATTCATCAAGGTGACGAGTGGTCGATTTAAATGTTAGGGAACTTAGCGGGTCGCGTTTGGTCAACGCCTGAAGAGGTCAGGATTTGCTTTTAAATTGTAACTTAAGGTTAGTTGAAAAGTGGCAGTGACATTTAGGATTTTTGTTTGATTTTTTTATTACTTGTTTCCGTATTGTGGGAAATGATAATATATTTGCAGGCACTTGTTCACTGGTGAGAACCAATGTGTATTGAGATACCTAGAAGGAAAATAAATCCAATTTTATTGGGCTATTTAATTGATATCTAGTGTGAATATACCTATAGAATTTTTGGAAGTATAAAAGAGTGTAATTCAGAGATATTGATACAGTGGAGTCGATATCACCTATAATGTGGTGTTTTTAAATGTGCTTGGTAAAAGGTTCTTGAAAGAATGAAATTAAATAATCTACTGAAAGTAGATCTTCTCAATATTAAAGAAAAGATTTCAATTAAGGGAAAAAGCTTCCTAAATGATGAATAAGTTGAATTGAAGTAATTGAATTATTTACAGAAAGGCCAAAGCTTTTGCTACTAACAAAGATTCTCTATTTATGTGACACATGCAGCGTTTCACCACTTACATATTATCGCTGCATCGAGTTGGAAAAATATTTAAGGGATAATAAAAAAATGTTTTAATTCCTTACAGTAGTGATGGAAGTGTCCATAAACAGAATAATCATTTCAAGACGATAGACAGATTGGTATTTTTGTACAAGTAATAAAATACTTCTGAGTTTATGTCAGCGTACTGCGGTGTGAAAAGCTCGTTGTGAAAGATAAAAATTGCTAGTTGGATGTCGCATTTGTCGTCACGCAAGATAACCAGGTACTGAAATTAAAGTAATTTGTTGCTCTGACGAGATCAGTATCGTAGAGAACTAGAGTGGTTCATTAAATATGCCCATTTATTCACTACTGCTTAACTTCAGTAATCATTGGTGTGTGAATATTGTTAAGTGATTATTCGTAGTTCTATCATGGCTTGGTACGATTTCGGCGTCGTGTCTAGGCAGGATGTTGTTCCCATTATTTGGCAGACAGGCTGTTTGCATGGTCAGCAGCTGAGGTGGCTGCAATATTAATTATACTGAGGTTGATTTCGTGTTCGATTAGTTGATTGCCAGTGTGGTTGCGGCGTGTGCTAGATTCTTGTCGTCATCAGAGGCTCCTCTCCAACTGGAATCTTCTGCAAAGAGATACCGTTCTGCAGTCTTAACATCTATTTAAAAATAACGAACTGTACCTAATTAAAGGCGTGGTAGTCGACTGGTGGCCTAAGTACTTTGCGCAGCAGGATACTCTGCAATAACGGCATAGAGACGTTGGTACAGTACGATCGCTTGTCATTGTCAATCGATTTTGGGTACTGCCACTCACGGACCAGTATATGAGAAGTAGTAAGTGAATAGAAGAATACACACACATACATGCTGTCATGAGTAAATGAAGACTTAGATTTTATGGGCACATTAAAAGAGGGCACTCACTTGGTTGACAAAACAAATAGTAGGATTCTACAAAAACAGAAGTAAGGCTGAAACTGAGCCAAATAAATAGACTGCTGCAATTAAGGAGTATCTTAAAGAAGCCGGTATAACTTACACAGCCGTTACAGGCGGAAAAACGTTTAGAAAAAAGATATTAGTTTGGAAAGTTGGTCAGAGGGAAATTAGAAAACTGACTAGAACACCATGTTCTGATGAAAGACTTCATTCTGAAAGGGCGAAACAAATTTAGACACAAACGTAGGCCAACTAGCAAAAGTGTCATTAATGGATTGTACCTCACGTGGTCCTGTTTGGACTATACATGAATAATAATAACAATGTGAACACAGAGAAAATAGATTAGTTTCTGATGTTAGCAGATTACAACACTATTAAAAATGTTTTCTCGAGAAACTAAGGTGAAATGACTCGATATTCTATAGATAGCCTATGTGGATGCTACCATTTGAAATGCTTTGTGTGATGTTTTGACATGACGTTACATAATATCATGTGACAGCCTGAACTGGTATTACATAGTAAGACGTAGTGGGATGACGAGATACATTACATTATTCTGATGAGCTATTTTGAAAGCTTCATTGGATATATTTGTATATCTGCAATAAACTGATCAAAGGAAATTTAAAAAATTACAGAAAGCTGGAAAATATGGCCCATGTGAACACAGTTCTCAGTTAAGTAACTGATTTAATTGTTTTGTGATAGGATAAGGTTTTGTGTGGCATTTATTGAAACTGCTGTGTACTTTGCTTTATGCTGTTATTGTAAGAGTTTCTTAACCATAAGAAATAAAAGGTAAAAATTCGAAACATATATATGAGAACAAGGTATGAGATTTCTTGTATATACATCTAGGTTTATTTGATTTAATTTAGCTGAACTGTGTAAGAAAGCAATAATTTTACAACTGCCAATCCTTACAGTAGTGTGAATTTTTAGAATTCTTCCTCTTGTAACCTGCACTGACATAATCTGTTGTCTATTAAAGTATGGTACAACTGGTCACCACCTACAATATTATGTACATTTTCACAAATGTCAGCAAAGCTGTATATCACATGTCTGCAAGCTACTCTTCATTTCTCTTACAAAGATATTCCTCTCACACCGTATTCTTTAGTTAGGTTGTTTTCCACTTTAAGATTCTTGTTTATTTAGTTAAATAGTGGTAGAGTAGGATAAACTTTTCTAATCGAACCTTCACGTGATTTTGGTGGAGTTCTTGGGTACTTCAGCTCATTTACTTGCAAATCTTGAACGATATTAATTGTTATTAACATGTTTTTTATGTTTTGCACAGGCCTTGGATGTTGGATCCAGCTTTTCCTCCAAATTGCTCCATAATTGTCAGTATCTGTATCTGTTAAGAAACAGCATACCATGCTGAGAACCCAATTCTGATCTTACATAAAGTCACTAAGCATATTGAAGGATTTTATCCAGTCACTTGTCAACTAGTCTGGTGTGGCAATAGAAGACTGAAAAAGAAAAGCCAAAGTCTTAAATTTCGTATTCAAGTAATCTTTCATATAAGAGATTCGTACAAATGTACTGTTGTTTTAACATCACACAGACTCCTGTGTGGAGGAAATAGTAATAGGCATTCATGGTGTAGAGGAATAACTCAAAGAGTTGAAAACAAATAAGTCGCCAGGTGCAGATGGAATACCAGTTTGGTTTTCCTGAGAGTACACTACGGCCTTGGCCCCTTACTTAGCTTGAACGTATCGCGAATCTCTCGCCCAGCACTAAGTCTCAAGCGACTGGATAAACGTGTAGGTGACTCCCACATATTATAAGGACAAAAGAATGGAAAGTGCAGCTAATCTATAAGGGAAACAGCATGTAGAACGTTAATGCAGTCGATTCGTGAGTACTACTCGAGTGTATGAGAACCCCACCAGGTCAGATTAAAGAAAGATATCAAAGCAATTCAAAGGCCTGCTGACAGATTTGTTACTGGTAGGTTGAATCAACTTGCAAGTATTATAGAGATGCTTCATGAACTCAAATGGGAATCCCTAGAGGGAGGACGATTTTCATTTCAGGGACACTGTTGGTAAAATTTAGAGAACAGGTATTTGATGCAGACTGTAGAACGATTCTCCTGCCACCAATGTGCATTTCGCACAAGGACTATGGAAATAAGATGCAAGAAATTAGAACTCGCACAGAGGGATACAGATGGTTGCTTCTCACTCCATTTATGAATGGAACAGGAACGGAAATCGCTTGTAGTGTAATGCTACTGTGGTGGAACGCCACAGATATTTATTTTAAAAATGGAGTTTTTGTATTCTGAAGAATGATTCGTCATATGACGATAGAAGTGTTAAACTACGATGTGTTTTGAGCAATGAACATTCACATTTAGAAGAAAAAGAAATTATTTCTAGAGAACTAAAGGTAATGATCTCGAACCTTCTTTATTTTATCTGTGTTCGTCAATGAAAAAGACCAGAAAGATGGTATCATGTTACTCTCTCTCTTGTCTTCGATTCTAGTTCAGATGATGGGCGCCATTGTATGCTGGACATAAATGTGTCATGTGCTCCGAAACACCATTCCTCTTGCAGCATAGGTCGGTCATTACTCCAGCAAAACAATATTCTTATTAAATCATTTATTAAATGTAAATATAAATATGAGAGAGCTCTCTTTTTTTCTTATTCAATATTCTAAAGCCAGTAAAATTAAATTAAAGCTCCAATCATTAATATTTTCGCTTCATTGACTTCAGTAAATTTTCTATTGTCCACTTAATGGCAGATGAGGAGAATCTCCTTAGCTTTTCCTTGCTAATGAAAAATAATCAAAGCAATTTATTACTTTTCATGAAAACAGGTATTAATTGTCATTTAAAATTGGTATATAATTAAACTAGTTGCCATCAAGCCCCGTGAGAACTAATTTTTAATATAATATTCCACGTAATGTATGCAGATTATTATTATTAATTATAGCAGCCACTCACGCAAACTTAACCATGGAAGACAGTGAGTCACATGCAGTGCTCAAAAATTGTTACATATGCACTCCGAAAATCCAAGTTCTACATAAATGCTTGTGGTGTATTGAGTTTGCTAGTCCTAGCCAAAATCAGAACCCAATGCTAATGATGACCATTTCTCTTTAAATCAAGTACCACAACAGCAATAGGAAATTACAATTTTACTTAATATTATAACCCACCTAATAAAAAACATTATTTTTATATACCACCACAGTGCCCTCCACTCTGTACTAAATAGTGGCTTGCCGAGTATGAATATAGATATCAGTGTAGGTCTTACCACCTCTGTAACAACATTTGTTTGCACATGCTGGTCAATGTATTCATATAACACACCAAAAACGTTACTTAATTGATAATAATAATATACATTTACTATAAGTGAGATACATCTTCTTACTAAAGTGTTACATCTATGAAGTGTAGTTTGAGTTTCCATACTTTCATGCTATTTTTAAATCATTTCCTTAATTACAAATCTCTAAGAAAACTCAGCTGGAAAGACAGGTCAGTGGTCTTTGAACATCTGGGGAAATCATTTTACCAGTCGCTACACATCTTATAGAAAATGGAGTCAAAACTATCTCAATTCGTATTTCCACAATACAGTATCACATTGGTAGTAGGCTGTTTTTAACAGATTCGCCATTTGTCATGACTCAGGCTTGTGTAAAGGCGGCTGTGAACTTGCTACCCAGAAAGTACCATAAGAAGCACTGAGAACCAGACAAACATTTATTGGGGACAGGATTGATGTTGCAACATGTTGCCAGCAGCACAGCTATGATATTCTATTAGTACCCACATTCACTTATGATTTTGCTGTACAGAATTGTTGTGAATTTGTAAAGAGAGCTGTGACTGCTATTCTTGTTTGCGAGTTAAGATGACAGTTACAAGGTACAGGAGCCAATGAAAGTGCTAGCTTAATCAAATTCATGATGGATAGCACATGTGGGAGGGCAATGAATGAAAATGTTGACTGGAAAAGGAAATAAAACACATACTCTCTCTCATACAGGATCAGCAGAATATGGCTTTATCGAAAGTGAAAAGCTAATATTTACATCTATAAAATCCAGTGATTACCAGGAGAGATGAATAGTGATTTTTTATACATTGATTATTGGATTTATTAAAAGCTTTACAAGAGCAGTTCTCACTGAAAAAAGGAGAAGATTCGTAATTGAAACACAAATAAGGAAGAAACTGCATATGGCTAGAAAGGTAAGCTTTCAGTTTCTTGCTGCTATGAAATCGCAGATAAAATGTGGGCTGTAATGCGCATAAAACAACTTTACAGTGAAATTGACCTTATAGTGTACAGTAGAAATGGACCAAGAAGTTATGACTCTTTGTACTCTCTACTGTCTATGTAACACAACGAAAAGTATATGGTGCTAGTGTAAGGAAAGGTTACACCAATAACCTAAGCGTTCAATATTAAATAAGTGCCAAATTTACTTTAGGGGTCTTTGTTGAAAATTTTCAAGATAACGACTTTCTGAAGAAAGGAGAAATATTTCATTGAAAGCTTTGTCATTACTTCAGATAGCTCCTCAGATACTGATTGGTTTCAGTCACTCAGTTCTACAATACAAGATAATTAAACAATAGTTAATTACATTATTTTTTTATTTCTTGCTCTCTCTCTCTCTCTCTCTCTCTCTCTCTCTCTTCACCAAAGTTACAAACTCTTCTCTTTCCACTCTCCTTCTTGTCACGTTCCACTCCCCTCTTTCCTTACAAAAATTTGTCTGTGTTAGGTGGAACAGCTGTTGTGTGTAGAGTACATATTTGTCAGTGTTACTTGTAGGGAGAAGAATGCTTGTATTTCCTAGCTTGTACCAAAGTGAAAACAGACACGCAAAGCTAGTGAATGCATAAAGATTCTCATGAGATGCTGGCCAAACGAGGGGCAGTGTAATAGCACCCATTCCCTGAAAAAAGCTATTCAGTAAAGCTATTTGTATTTTTATGTGTAAAAGTTTCCAGATTTGTCGTGTAGCTTCATATGAATGAAGGAACTTGAAAATAAATTCCGAAAATAGCAAGGAATTCCAGAAATTAAAGTGATAATTAACATATTATACTTTTCATTTGTTTGCATAGGACATGTCCAGATGTATGTGATTGCAGCCTGACAGCAAAAAGACATTCCAGCCAGGCAGTCGTTCACTTATGATTGTACCCATTGCAAACAAGAAATGCAAGTTCCTTCATGGTTCCACACAGATTTCTGACAAACTATAAATAGTGAAGTAAAGGAAGACAGGAAAAATAACAGAAAGACGGATAGTACTAGAACACTTATATGGCCATAGTCTGAACGAAATAGTTATCTTCATGATTACGTTTCTAAGCGAAAAACTGATAACAGTGGGGGAACACTTGCTTTGTCCACATTAAACGGATTTATTAAACAACGGTAACCTCGAGTTTTGCTAATGATTTTAGTTTTGATACCATTTATTATCATCAGGTCATACTATGATCAAAAAATTACAGTCCACTCTTAAAGTATTCATTAAGAAATAGTTTACAAAATATTTTTCTCTACCATAGCTAACATAGGTATAGAATATAGATTTAAATAGACGCAAATTGTGACTATAAGACTAAGCATCCCTTCGAGCACAGTGGTTTTTTGTTTTGCTTATATCTTAAAAAAGATTCACAGCATAAAATAATATCAGAAAACTGTACGAACTACAGAATGTAAGAAGATATATAATACAATACCTGGTATGAAACACTGGAACAAAATATTAAAGACAGGATAATACTTCTAAGTTGCTATTTTTACATCCACATCGATCTGATCATACTAAGGTTCATAGATTCAGCCTTTTATGATTCCATATTGCATATGAGGAGTGTTTGTTGCTGCAGTGACAGGTTGGTGAACTATGATTTGGTGTGGATGAAGCGTGATGTGGCGCCATCAGGAACTACTTTTTGTGCATGGAAATGGCTAAGATAGACAATCATGAAACTGGAAATGTGACCAAAGACCATGAAATGACTCTCAAACAGTAAAAAATTGCGTTTTTGTACCATTATTCCATCTACATGCTCGATATTGTTTCCATAAAACTAATTTATGTTTATGGTAAATCAAGCTGATATCATGGACAACATGTACATGATTGGAAGGGTCACAATCAAGTCAATATTTTTAGTAGTGTGGAAACATCCATTGCGATATACTCATACACTGCTGACATACGATAAGTGGAATATGCATGACCTGAGTGTAGAATTAAGTGCGTACCTAGCTTCCAAAAGAAACAGATGTGTACCTTGTACAGTGTAAATACCCATGTAATAAAGCATTATTATTGTTCTGTACCGTGTCGTACCTCAACTATATCATAACCACTACTTAATCATTCCTTACAACAAATCAATACAGCATTAAACAAGCACTATCGAATACTGACTCATACTCAAACGACTAATAGATGCTCTGCTTTCCATTACTATAGACAAACCAGCACCAAATTGCCTCTGTTCATGGTAGTTTGTCATTTTGTATTACATGCAGTAACAGAAGACATGTCCAGATGTATGTGACTGCAGCCTGAAAGCAAAAAGACCTTCGCGCTAGGCAGTCGCTCACTTATTGATTGTAGGCCTACACATTGCAAAAAAGAAATGCAAGTTGGCTAACAGACTGCAGCGCCAATCCAGGTCGCAGCTGTACCTCGTTTCCCCTGGTATCTGATCACCCCCTCAACCTACTTCAGAAACTTGCTGATCAAAGCCAAGTCTATTTCCGTGTTTAATTATAAAATCAACTTCATTTGGCTAGTGAATCACTTTTGACTGGTCTTGATACCGTCCATCTCGTCAATTCTTTTACCCGGGTTTGGTAGCCTCAGCTCTACTTCCTGTACTGGTTCATTTCGCGTCTTTTGTCCTGCTGAAGTCTGATTCTCCCTACTTTTCTGAGTTCGTAGGCATCCCAGTTCCACCTGAATAACTTGGGTTTTGTGGTGGAAAACTCCTAAACCTTCTTGCTTCGTTTGCACGGTGATCATATCGCGTATTTTAGTTACCACCTTCGTTTCTAGGACCAAAGCCATTATTGTAATTCCGTGGGTCACCAAAACCATAGTTATTGTATGACCTCTGTGAGTTTCCAAAACCATAGCTATTAGTATTCCATGGGCGATTACTGTTCTTTCCAAAACGATTACCTTTCCCGACATTGTTATTGCCATTGTAAGCATTATTAAAGGCCAATAGGTTGCTATTATTCCCCCTACCATTGGTTTCTCTCACTTGACGTTGTTTCTTCGCGTCATCTTCACTGAAGATGAATTCAAGTTCTCTTAATATCCCTTTGAATGCCTGTATATTATCTCCTGCTCTATCAACCAATGGTTGCTGATAACGCAACGGTAACTTCATTGTGCACGTACGTCTCGGTTCATCACTGTATGTATTATCTAAACACTGATTCTTTTTTTCCATTTGATCAAAAAATCTAACTGCCGTCTTGTCTCCCGAATTTTCGAATGAGTCTTTTTGTAACAATTCATATTTTATTCTATTTTGGGTTTCCGTGGACCAGTATCGCGCCAAAAATGCATATTTAAATTGTTCATACGACTGAAAGTTTGCAGCGGCTCTTTGCATGGTTTCCGCTATATCGGCGTCGATTTGATCACAAATAAAGTCAAGTTTATAGCTAAGTGGCCAATGCACTGGTAAGCCGATCTGAAATTGATGTATAAATGTGCGAGGGTGTAAGTCGTTCCCGCTTTCTTTGTAATGTTGGACTTTTCTGACTGTCAAAAAGTGATCATGGTCAAATTTTTCTATTAGACCATATGCGTTTGTGTTTTCGCAATCCGTTCTGTTCCCTTCAACTGTGTCATGTTTTCTTTTCTTCGCCCTGCCACATTTGGATCCTGAGATTACGTATTTGAGTCCCATCTAGCATCGCATCTATGCAGTGATGTGCAATTGTCTAAACCGTACCGTTCCTCGGGTATCGGACTGAAAGATACGTTTTGTCTTTGTATTTGGTTCATATTGACCTGCGGTACATGGCCTGTTGTACTGTAACTCGGATATTGAGAATTTGGTACATGTGTCGCCATAAATTGCTCCGTTATCGAGTTATTCACATACATTCGGAGGGTCGGCTGGCGCTCTATTGGAATGGGTGCAGTTCTCGCACCATTGTCTGCTGTGAACGCACCTTACCTGCTTTGTTCACCTGTCTCAACCTTTGTCCTCCCATTTACTTCGGAAAATAACGATGCAACCTCTTGTGGACATACAAGTGAAATCTCATGACTTCTTTGTGTTTCCACTACTGCCACGGAAGATTGCATAACTGACTTGTTTACCTCTTGATTTTTTCCAACACTTTGTAGGATGATAACTATCGATTCCGTTGCCCCACTACTGCCTTCTTTATAGTTCTCGATACACTGCTTCAGTTCTGTACGAAGCTGTTCATACTGCTGTTGAATTTTCGAGACGATGTTTTCAGTGCGTGTATCGAAACTTTTTAATGAGGCTCGTGTGACTCGTTTTCTCAGATTGAGTTCTTTCACGATCTGTTGCGCCTTATCAGACGTCTTAGGTGCTAACTTATCAGCTCTTTGGTTAACATTAGACACTGCATCCTGCAACTGGTCAATGTCAGAACGCATCTTTTTCTGGTCAGCCATTAGCGATTGAATTAATTTGCGCAAGTCTCCCACCTCTCTGGATTTCAGTAAAATGTTCATTAACTTACGTTCGCAATTTTTGCTGATCTTTACGGATTGTTTCTAACCCAGCATTGGTTTCGAATTCCAGACCATGTAATGCAGCATTTGTCTCGATTTTTAAGTCTGTCAACCCTGCATTTGTTGCTGTTTTTAAATTCGCTGTTTCAATTTTTAAATTCATCTGTTCAGTTTTTAAGTTTGCTAACCTTGCATTATTCGTTTCACTTGTTTGCTCGACAACAATAGTGAATTGCTTCAACATTGCAAACAAGCTACCTGACTCTTCGCCATTGTCACCTGTCACCATTTGTTGTAAATTTTGCCGTTCGCGTCTTTCACGTGACGTGACGCATAGTGCGGACGCACTCATACACATTATTTCCGTTGGAAACTGTCTCGTTTCCAGAATTACAACATTTGGTTCAATGTAACAAAGTTACTCGTCCTCCTATTCAACTTCTGACGCACTAGATCTGCCATTTGTTCGTTTTTGTGCAGTCTCAGACTGTGATACCAATCGCGAAACTGCCACTGTCCCTCCTGCATTGTCACTTTGCTCGGTTTCGTGACTTGCCCTCGATACTTTTTGTTGTACGACAATTTCTATCCTATCAGGATCTTCAGATTGCCCTATATGCGATGTTCTTCGTCCTTCCACCATCTCCGATCGTCTAACTAACGTCTGTCTTTCTCGATTTGTGCGAGCCTGGGCTCTAGTCAACATGAAATTATATGACCTGACACGTCTTCAAAATATCATAGAAAGTTTCTTAAACTATGAACACATCATTAGCAACGCCTTTCACTGTTTGAGGATATTCAAAGCAATTCAACAACGCCACGAATAACTTTGCGCGCGCCAGCAAGGTCATGCACAAGCTACTTTCACACAAACACAAAACTTTACTCCTTAATACAACTTTTTCTACTCATTGGATCACACATTTACAGTATTATGACCACTATGCAGACACATACATTAAGTAACCTTTCTTTGACACTAATCTTTAATTTCTATTTCTAATTTGACTAATTGCCATTCCGACAGACCAATTGCCATTCTGGCAGGGTCGCCATTATCTGACACTCCACTCCTTTTCTCTTTCATTAGACATCAGCAGAAACGCCTGTGAGTGTGTATGCGTCTATACTAGGGTAAGGAGTGGACCCTTCTTCTATGACAGAGCACAACGGTATTTAAGCTGTACACATATTGGTTTTAATGCAGAATTATTGTCAAGGAAATATACGAATTTATGTAGGTTGAAATGTGACAGTGTTAGGACAGTTGTTAAGATAACGCATTTCGTCCTGAGTAATAGAAATAACTCTAAACACGACAATATCAAATTTCTTACCAAAGTTTCCTTACAAAATTATTCTTATTACTATGTCGTGAAGTTGGCCAATTTTACGACAAATCATTCGATTCCAGTTCTACGTTTGTAGTATTTAGCTTGACAATCAAGTCTAAGGAGCATGATTAGTTTTTTGTGACAAGTTGAGCAAAAGCTTATGCAGTGTTGCTCGAGTTCACAGTGGACGTAAGCTGGTGAACCAACGAGTTAACACCTCTGCTTGTGGTATTTACCTTAGGTGCGATGAGCTGCATGTCTGCTCTCATCCTCTGAAATTCCTATAAAATATCAAAACCTTTACTGATTTTATCAACAGAAATTCTCCTATTTTTCTCGTTAGGCAAAAAACATGCACTCATCCATAGTCTTGAAACATGACGATATGCAGGCGCATGGCTGGAACAGCGTGCATATTATAATACCCTCTCAGTTCTCACAAGAACAATTAACTATGTGGCTGGTTCGTTTC
This sequence comes from Schistocerca gregaria, assembly GCF_023897955.1. Classification (NCBI taxonomy): domain Eukaryota; kingdom Metazoa; phylum Arthropoda; class Insecta; order Orthoptera; family Acrididae; genus Schistocerca; species Schistocerca gregaria. The sequence continues at coordinate 330,468,655 of NC_064924.1, forward strand.
TCCGCAGTTGGAGCTCAACAATGCTGTAGCTAATATCTATCTGAATGACAGACGCAGTGAACTCAGTGTTCACACAAAATTCCTCCTCTGCACTGTACAGAGAGTCAGGTTCCCCGTTCTGCACTTGATGCGAGTTAGGAGGAGAGTCCCCGAAATTTTCGGCCCTGTCTCTCTTAAGGCAAAACTGTCTCCCACCTCGGTCCTTTCATGCTCCACCTCATGGCTTTTCCTGACAGTAGGAGCGTTCCTCTTATTTTGTGGAAACTCTCTCTGCTAATCGCAAAGGGCCTACCATTAAACTGCATCGAAATTATGGCACTCCTTTCCTTCCTAGTTCGTGTCAGCCAGTCGGATATTTTGTGCCTAAAAGTTAGATGCATACATCACAAGCATACCACATGCAGTTCAAGTAATCGACTGCGTCACTGGTTTGTTTGTATCCATCTGGAAATTCCCCAATGCAGTTTTCTACAGCTTCTTTCTGTACCACGCCGGTGGCCTGCTACTTGTCATCCTGGATAAGTCACATGGCCTATTCGCTGTCTTTCGCTGTGGGTCGCTTTTAAGAGCTTTCTGTTGTACACCGCACGTGACGCGCCCAGGATGTCGCCCCTCGCATTTGCTTCCCAAACGAAACGTTTCCTCCAGCAGCTTGTTTCACCTCTTGCTCACTAACATGGAGGATATGAGTTTGGTGTGTTAATGCTATCAATTGATTGTCATCCTTTTGCATTGCATTCTGTACATTTCTATAAGAACATCTGCTCATTTTAGCAAAGCATGTCTGGTGACATATTCACCTCATCAATACGATGCATAAAAACTCTAATATAAGGTGTGAAATTGAGCTTCATTTAATCTGCTACCTCATCGCCATTCCTGTGTGGCCGCAATACAGCACATCAGCTAGACTGCAACGTTCTGACAGACCAAATGCGCCATCATTCAACAACATTCTATACTCTGAAAAGACAACTGATAAACAGGTACATGAAGAACAGTCCACCAAACACAAACAATACATTCATATTGTTGACATTAATGCTGCCAACCATGCACCACAGTACCAGTCTCAGTGTGCTTACTTCACTTAGAGTCTGAGCCCAACTGACTTCACCCGACTGCCTCCTACAGTGACGTCACCACCACTACCCAGCACATAGCAGTTGCACCCAGCCAGAGTGATGACCTTGACCTCTGCCTGACATCAACCATTCTCTCGCTCCCATACTATTTGTGCTGCACCTCGCGGACATGGAATACCATTAGCAGTGCCTGATTCTGCACAGATTATTGTCATTTATGCTGCTCCCATGCAGCCACTTTATAGCACTAATTTCACTACACTGAGACCTGCACAGAACATTGCTAAATGCAGTGCACCGAGCATCTACACCCCATATGATATCATGTTTATGCAATCCAGTTAGATTATCGCTTGACTGTTGCCTGTCTTGTCCCTACTCAGTGATGCCTGTAACAAGTTCATCTATTTGAAAAGACTATTCTAGATGCCTCAAGGCTCCACACAGCAGTGTATCTTCCCTCATTGCACTGACCATGAGTGCTACAGGACTTCACATTTCCAATTGCACAGACGAACATGGTGTTATCATCTACTTGGTATCTGATGAGTGTTCCACCTGGTTTCCACCTTCACTGGTCCCACTTCTGAGAACCTTGTAGCCGGCCGAAGTGGCCGAGCGGTTCTAGGCACTACAGTCTGGAACCATGCTACCGCTATGATCGCAGGTTCGAATCCTGCCTCGAGCATGAATGTGTGTCATGTCCTTAGGATAGTTAGGTTTAAGTAGTTTTAAGTTCTAGGGGACTGATGACCTCAGAAGTTAAGTCCCATAGTGCTCAGAGCCATTTGAACCATTTCTGAATCTTGTTTTCTACTGTCATAACGCTATCCTTCTCTCCAACGTATCGCCTTTCGGGAGATCCAAGTTCTGGCATCAACCCTAGAGCACTTGATGGCATTGTAACCATATGAGGCTGCCAGCTCGCCTATGGTAGTGCACAAATCCATGACGTGGATTCTACATCTGTCACCTCACATGGACATTCTCTGTTAAGGACATTATAAAACCAAACTTAGAGATGTTCTCTTGATACCAGTTCCACCTCTCCTCGAATGTACAACATGCTGCGCTCCTGTACTTCGACATTGGCCGCTCCATCCCAGGATCTTTTACTCCGATGCCACCACCCCTATCTCGTACATGGACCATTCAAGAAAAAAACAGGAAGACAATTGCACATCCATCAACATACTGAAGCGGTGTGTCCACTCAACTGACAAGGTCTTGGTGATTAATCAATGTTACATCTACTGTTGTTCATCATCAGATACACTCCATACAAAGAACAAATGGTTCAAATGGCTCTGACCACTACAGGAATTAACTTCTGAGGTCATCAGTCCCATAGAACTTAGAACTACTTAAACCTAACTAACCTAAGGACATCGCATGCATCCATGTCCGATTCAGAATTCTAACCTGCGACCGTAGCAGTTGGGCGGTTCCAGACTGTAGCGCCTAGAACCGCTTGGCCACCCCGGCTGGCTACAAAGAACATGTAGCTACCACAGTATAATAACGACATATTTGTTGCCCTTACCCTGTCATACCAGCAACTCATGGCCTCAACAAACAACTGTCGTGACGACGAGAATTGGAGTGAACGTGTGGTCCTGGTCCCACCAACCAATCACTTCTAAATGATGTCCGATTATGTCTGCTCCCAGCTCTACAAAACACCTGCACTGGCACCAACTCGAGACACACAACAAAGCACCGATGTTAGTACACCACTTTCTGCCTCACCAACTGGCTACCACGCCACTGGTGTTATCAGGCACATCCCTCCGTCTGTATGGCACACCATTGCAAAGTCTCTTCCACATGTCTTACTTCCATGCCATTTGATTGCACCCTGCTGTGGATCTTTAAAAAACAACATTGACACTACCAAGTACATTCACCTAGCTTCATGTTCGAATATCATACATCTACTACAGATTGACAATACTCTACAAGGCCACATTCAGGACACATTGGAGAAACCGAATGTAACACAATAATGGCTTTTCGATCATTTTCAATCACACAAATCACCTTCAACCGCCACTGGCAACTTCAGCTCCTCTACCCAAGACAAGTTCATCACAAAAATGCCAGACTCTGTTGATGGCATCTCTGTTTACATTAGTTTCCACTTTGATTCAAAACAGGTTGGTACCAAGTGTTGCTGCCCAGCCACAGCCTACATTCCACCACGGACAGCCCCTATGCTGACCACACCCATCGATGTTCAACCAGGCAAATAAATTACCAGCTCATTATCAACTGCATTCCTCCATTAACACTTGCTGACACTTTGATCAGTTCAAAATCTCTCTGGCATCTAGTGGCCTCCTAAAGCCAACATCCTCATCGTCAACACCCTTGTCTCTTGGTCATACCATCACCATACCATGTGGACACAAAAGACACTTTCTGCATCAGCTACAGCCATATCACCCATTCAGTACTCTTACCACACCCAACGCCAGTCATGGCACGACTTATCACGTGCATCTGCTCAGCAGCAGTTCAAGAAAATTCAGTTTTGTCTCTTGAATGTGCCAGCTACGGCATGACCATTAATTCACAGTAGTACCCACTGCTGTAGCAGTCACTGAGCCCACTCTCATCTTCCCTTCAACGCTATGCATTATGGTGGGAGCTCTGTGGGGTTATCCACTACAATGTACATAGCTGACATACAGTAAGTGGAATATCTGTGACTTGACTACAGACTTAAGTGCATTCTTGAATTCCAAGGAGAATAGACGTGTACCTTATACTGTGTAAATAGTCATGCAATAAAGCATTATTATCGTTCCATACCATATTGTACCTCAATTATATCATACACCGCATAATCGCTGTAGTGGTAAGCACTTTATACAAATGGCCACTTGGGGTAGCCGTGCGGTCTGAGACGTTGTGTCACGGTTCGCACGGCTCCTCCCTGTCGGAGGTTCAGGTCCTCCCTCTGGCATGGGTGTGTGTTTTGACCTCAGCGTAAGTTAGTTTAAGTTAGATTAAGCAATGTGTAAGCGTACGGACCGATGACCTCCGCAGTTTGGTCCCATAGTCCTTACCGCAAATTTCCAATTTATACAAATGGTGGATGGGAACATTGCAACTGAAATGTGTTATTGTGATTTGACGTTTTATTGCAGCGAAAATTGATTCATTTTTATGTCTTGTTCTTTGTCTTTTTATGCTCCACACAATTTTTATTTTTAAATATCTTCCACATTTTTACTCTCTTATAAGAAATAAAAGAATATAGGGGACTCTCTTATAACTTCTGATCGCACTCTGCATCTATTTAAAGCATAACATTGACTTGTACTTCAAGGATATGACACACTTTCTGGGGCAAGTGAGCTGAGAGTAAGGAACTGCCTATCCTTTATGGTTGAAATTTATGCCATATGTTAGCATCAAAAGAAAATAAATTCTAAAAAAATATTTTTTAAATGTTTCTTAATAAAAATTTTAACTGTGATTTATTGGTCATAATATGGCTGCTATCGAATTCAGTAGTCATTAGACAAAATAAGAGTGTGACATACACTAAAACAAATAACTTTTCCATGCAAATTATTGTTGTTATTATTATGTAATATTTAAATATTTTACATATTACACTGGCATTAAACAATTCATTATCCTCATTATATCACATTTTATTGGTTTTTATTGTCAGTATTACTAAGTATTCTGATGTCTGTGGTCTATTAGAAATGGTTGGTGGAAAGTCATATTTTGGAGAGTGGAATTCATAGACCTGTAACAAACAGTGACCATTCCACAGTACCAAACCTTGGAGTCCTGTTTCGTTCCCTTATAAGGGAAATAGATTTATTAATGGAACTGCAACACTGCATCTTGCTATAATATACTCTAATTCACATATGAATTCGTTAAATAGGATAAGGTTCAAGAATGGGACTATTGTATTTTACTACTGTATTTTTTACATCTACATCATCGACATATGTACTCCGCTAGCTGCCAAGAGGTGTGTGGCGGAGGGCACAATTTGCGCCAAAGTCATATTTCCCCCCTTTTGTTCCACTTGCAGATAGCACAAGGGAAAAACGACTGCCTGAACGCCTCACCAGCTCATTATCAACTGCATTGCTGCATCAACACATGCTGTCACTTCGAACAGTTCAAAGACTCTCTGGCATCTATTGGCCTCCTCAAGCCAACATCCTCACCACCAACACATAACAAATTGTTTAAAAAACATGGTTTGCTTGTGGCAGCAAAAAATTGTTGCAATATACTACTTGCCGATTTCATTAATCATGTCATTTTCATGTGAAAAAACTTGTAACAGAATGTGAATACAAGTCAAACAGTATTACTTGGCTCCATAGTCTGCCAATTTCAGCCTGACAGATACTGGCCTTTGGGTGAATCGTTTAGCAAGTAAACTGTGTCGCAACAAATGGCTGTGGGAAATATGAAGAAATGTGGGTACCTTCAATGCTTACCCCTCCAGCTGTCAGTTTTTCTGCTCCATAGTACAAAACATTGTTTGTGCATGTCATGTAAGATCAGTTAGTAATAATACAATTAATTTATATTATATTAGCTAATCAGAGTGTTGACAAGTTCAATATTGTGAATGTAAGTATAAACAGAATGTCATGTGGTAATATAAAGAACAATATTTGATGAGTTATACTTATTTATTATGACACTCCAAAAATTCAGAGACTGGTTAGAAGCAGTAGTAAAGTAAGAACAGTTTTAGTTCAAAATGTCCTAGCAATTTAAAGCTTGAAACTAGGACTCTTGCCTGTCAAGGGCAAGCGCTCTCCATGCTCTCTACCACCCCATCTACAGACAGCTTCAGCAGAAGTATAGCAGATAGATGTGAGGGCAGATTGTGAGTGGTTCTTGGAAAGACCAATTGATTAAGCATTTGCCTGCAAATGCTAAAGGTCCCATGTTAAAGTACTTTTGGCATACACTTTTAATTTGCCAGAAAATTTAAAATCAATGTCTACTTCACTAGAGAGTGAAAATTCATTCTGGAAACTATCCGCTAGGTTGTAGCTAAGCCTACAAGATGGCGCTCTTAGATCAGAGCAGTGGCTCAGTAGTTTTAGCTAAAAAGCAGTTTTATAGCAATGGTTCGTGTCAATAACGCGAAAAAGAGAGATAAAATGCATCCTGAGGGTAAAGAGCAGCTTCTGGAGTGCAAACATGAATCTGAAATTCGTAAGTGATGGTATTAGTTGCTAATGTCGAGACTGTGTTCGTGACAAACTTGAACGTCTTCTGTACATGATAAATGGAAAAGACGATATCATCATGTTATCAAATAGCGACATCAAACCTCTCAGAAAATAAATAATAATCTTGAAGTATGAAAACATGTTTCTCTTAAAAGAAAAAAAAGTTTATGGGTTTGTGTAAACAATGGCGGAAAATAGCCAAGAGACATTAGAATTAAAAGTGTTAAAAGTTGTATGCAAACCAAAAAAGTGATAATGATGAGAGTAGGTATAGAAAGAAATTTGGAATATGTTTAACATATAAACAAATATAAGTGTATTGCAATAAAGTACAAAAACAAAAGGAAGGAAGTATCAAGAAAATGACAAACAGAGTACCAGAAATGTCTTCTTAATAACTGGCGATTCAATAAGTAAAAACTTTACAGAAGGAATATTGAAACAAACGTTAGGCTCAACTACATTCAGCGGTCTGTACAGTGATATTTGTAAGATCATACTTAATGAGGGAAACTAGCCTGTAGAAATGGTGGTGTAAAATTAATAACAGAGTTGAAACGCAAATACATTAAGAGCCGACTGCACCAACGCCGATTAAAAGTTAACCGCAGTCGAGTCAGCATTTAACACTGATTAACTCGATATTTGGCTGCACCAACCTCGATCAAAGTTAATCAAGGGATACGATAGCTATTAAAGTCAACCAGGCTCGAAGGCTCCATTATCTGGAATTTATTGCGGTTAACCTATTGTAAACAAGTAACATGGCAGCGCGTTTCGATGTTCTAGATGGTATAGAAGACGAAGAAATGCTATATCCTCAACATATAAATCGCCGCAACCATGTTGGTATACTTGTGGAAAGGGGAAATCCTTTCGAATATCAAGGTGACCAGAAATTTCAAGAGTGGTTTCGTCTTTGAAAAGGAACAGTGTGGTAGTTATTGGACCAAATTCGCGATAGGTTAGAATTTCCAACTTACTGAAATAATCTGGTCTTGCCCTTGAACAGACTTCTGATGACATTAAGGGCATACGTAACTGGACCATTTAATATAGTAATTGGTGACAGTGCTAATGTACATTCTACAATGGCACAAAGAGTTATAAGTGAAATGGTGGGAATCATAGCAACAATGTCTCGTCAATACATAAAGTTTCCTTCTCAAGCAGAAATACGCTCTGTGATGGATGGTTTCAACACACTGGCTGGATTTCCCAGAGTCTTTGGTAAAGTGGATTGCACTCACATAAGGATTCATTCACCTGGAGAACAGAATGCAGAACTTTTCTGCAATAGGTAATCATATTTCTCCTTTAATTGTAAACAATCAGCGACCACAATATAATTATACAGAATATTGTGGCTTGGTAACCTGGCACTGTGCAAGATAGTACAATATTTACTAATTGCTCCCGAAGGGCACATTTTGAATATGGTGAAATACCAGTCGGTCACTTACTAGGAGATATTGGCTGTGTGTGCACACCTTACTTATTGACATCCACTGAGTGCTGCTGAACACCGATATAATAGGTCTCACATTACAACAAGGAACACTGTGGAGAGACAATATGGTTTGTGGAGGAGGAGATTCTCCATTTTATCTATGGGAGTGAGGTGCAATCCACAAAAGACAATGGCAGTTACAGTGAGTACGCCTGTCTGGCAAAAATTGCAAGGAACACGAGCAAGGAAGAGACACAGAAGATACAGAAATTATGCAGGTACTGAGGCTATTACATAGTGAGAGGGGCCTGATATTGACGATAATGAGCCAATGCCTCCTGGCCAACAAATGTATCATGATGACACGTTACCAGGATGCGCAGTTCGTCGCACTATAATTGATCAACATTTTCACTGAGGTAAACTGTTATTTAATAGATGTGAAATATATAATTATTTTTATTTGAAATTATTATAGTGCACAAATAACAAAATTTTTTCTAAACATTTACATTACATTCAGTAGAATTCTTTTGCTTCCAATATTTTAATTTTTCTTTTAGTGCCAAATTTTTTACATGTTTTATTCTCATTTCTTTCATATGTTATCTCTCCATCATTTCCAGCTGATGCTGGAGTACTTCCACCCTCTTCTGCATCACACTGTCCAGTGCAGAGGAGGATGTTGGTTTAGGTCTCGGTGGCATCCTTCTCTGATTACATGTTTCTTATGTTCCTGCACTTGAATGTTTGGAGAAGGGTTGCTGAACATTCTCCATAACAACTTGTGCTGGAATCAGGCTTTCGCCAGCTTTAGCAGCAATTACAGTTCCTTTACCATCTGTGGCACTGCTGGCATCACCAACTGCTGAATCATCAACTACATCTACATTTAGATCCATTATTACACAGTACTGTGCATCCGAATCAAAGGTATTTTCCAGTGGCTTCAATGATGAGTCAACTATTTCCAGTAGTTTTGCCTCATGTGGACTCTTCTTAGGTACTGGTATTGCCTTCCCTCCTCGTGTTTTATATACTTGGACCTTCTCTTCAGCCAAATGCTTCTGCATCCTCCTCTTAAAATTCTCGTAACATGTTTTAAGCCTTTCAGGCCTTCTTTTTGTTACACTTGAAATGGATATATTTTCTATTAGCTGATATCATTTTTGTTGTGTATATCTTGAATTGTTATTCAATATTAGCCTAAGCACTATGAAAAATAGTGTTTTAATTTACATTAGTAACAGATATTTATTGATATATGATTCAAATAAAATTTACTCTTACCTGGAATTGAATTAAATTGTCTTACTATATTTTCCCATTCACCCAACCAGCCGTCGTGGCCAAGCGGTTCTATGTGCTGTAGTCTGGAACCGAGTGACTGTTACAGTCATGTTCGAATCATGCCTTGGGCATGGATGTGTGTGATATCCTTAGGTTAATTAGGTTTAGGTGGTTATAAGTTCTAGGGGACTGATGTCCTCAGATGTTAAGTCCTATAGTGCTCAGAGACATTTGAACTATTTTGACCCCACACATCCATTTTTTCCCTAACTCTGCGACCATCCGCTTTTTCACATTCTAATACACCTGAATTGGAGGCAACCAACTCCAAAAGTATGTCTACTTCGAATTTGGAAAAATTCGGCGTCTTTTTATTGTTCTCCATAGTGCAGTAACAACGCTCACGTTACAGCAACAACATGAAAAGCCCATAAGTGCCACAGAACAAGACGGTTACAACACCCTTGCCACAGAGAGACAGTGAATATCATTATCTTTGCGTGTATATGGGCGCTTTCCTTTGTAACACGCGGAGTTAACCGCAGTCAAACTTCTGGTTAGCTTACCACGTTTTGGGTAATTGGCGCTTAACATTGGTGCAGCACAGAGACGACTTAATTGCGATTAAGTTTTAACTGTGATCATGAGACCCTCGGTTATCTAGCTTTTTAATCGGCGCAGGTGCAGTTAGTCATAAGTATCTTCCAAAGTAGATGAACTAAGGATATTCAAAAAAGTAAAAATACTTTAGTAATGCATTTTAAGGTAAATGGATTAAGATCAAACTATGCTGACGACAGAGAATCAAAACTTAATGAATTGTAAATCATTTTGTCAGAGAGAGCAAATTCCAAAGTGGTTTGCACGGATTAACAAATTAACATTAGCTTACAAAGGTCAATATCAAAATCTTGAGCACAGAAACTTACAAGTTGCTTGTAGCTTTTGTAGGAGTAATGTAACATGAGGAGGACCCTGCATACTTGTGGAAAGGTCAATGGGATATAAAGGAAAATATGATTTTGATTCATTTCATAAAGAAAGTGTATCTGAACCCTACTGCATGGAGTTAGGCCAAAATATTGTAATTTTATCTGTGTGTGGGATTCCAGCAGCAGAAATAACGAAACTCTTTTTATCAAGATTGCCATGCCTATTGCAGAAACGTAAAAACAAACCAACAAAGATTCATTTTAGCTGCTAATTTTAACATAGAGTAAGCTAGTGAATCCAACAGCTCGACAAAATACCTTGAAATGGTTCAAAAATCGGGTTTCAGTGCTAATTTTATTGGTTTTGCTCGAATAAACGTCTAGTCACCAGCATGTGTAGATACTATTTTAACCAATTATAGTTATAATGAGGCAAATAAGTTTTATTTGGATTTATGACTTTCTTCCATTGTGTCCTGTTTAAGGAGCTGCCAAATACGATACAAGCTTGCTCCAAAAACACGAACACCAAATGACAATTAAGCACAGAAAATATGGACTTATTCCACCATAGATTACATAATGTGGTGTGGACTATAGAACATAGTACTTAATGTAGAGGAAATTTTTCTGACTTTTTGGGAAACTTACCACACAAAATCAAATGGCTCTGAGCACTATGAGACTTAACATCTGAGTTCATCAGTCCCCTAGAACTTAGAACTAGTTAAACCTAACTAACCTAAGGACATCACACACATGCCCGAGGCACACCGACCGTCACTTACCACACAGTTTAATGAAATGTATACTGTAAAATAATGGCAAATAAAGCAAAGTGCATTAATGAAGGAATAAAAGTATCTAGTGTAAGAAAAAGACAGCTACACTGTGAACCAAAATGGAAAAAGTCCTCATTTTATTAACTATGTAAAAAAAGACTTGTAAAGGCAGAGAAAGGACTGTCAAAAACAGATTCCTTTTAGATAGTGAAAAATAATCAAAGGTACTATGGTCAGTGTAGAAAGATGAAACAAGCACTGCAGCTAGAGACCATGATATTTCCGAAAACAAGATGGAGGAAAAATGTATTGTAAATATTGCTCAGATTTCAGAACTGTTTGATGAATTCTGTGTAAGTATAACTGAATGAAGCATGAATATACAAAATTACATAGATAAGGTAAATTTCATTGCAACTGAGGAATATGAATATGAACTTTTCAATACATTCAGCAGAACTACTGCCAAAGATATGGAAAATACTATATTATAAGTAAAAAGAAAAACATCAGGAGGATGGACTGGTGCTCCAACCAAAGTTTTGATGGTAGTCTCTAAAATAACTACACAGCCACTGCCCTCAATAGTTCATCAGTCCTTTGAAGGAGGCTGTTTTTTACATAGTCTGAAGTATGCTGTAGTTAAACATCAATTCAAAAATGGCGCAAAAGAACATATGGGGAACCATTGCCCAATCTCCCTTCTTCCATCACTATCAAAAACATTTGAGAAGGTTATGAGAACAGAGATTCAAACTTTCATACAAAAGTTTAATATAATTTCAGAGAATCAGTATGAGTTTCAGAACGACAAAGGCACATTACCTGTTGTCAACCAGATTGTAGACAGAATTCGCTCCTCTCTACTCAACTTCGTATATGTCACAGGATTTTTTGTGAGCTATCAAACGCCATAGAAAGTGTGAACGACTGCTCACTACTCTCTAAAGTGAAAAAAAACCATGGAATTATGTGCACTGTATTGGAATGATTTAGGTTCTACCTAGCCAGCCAAAGACAAAGAGTAACTATAACATCATGCATCAGAATTGAAAACGACGTCACATGAAGTAACTCAAGGTTGAGTTCTAGGTCCTATTCCATTTCTGTTTTACATAAATGACTTACTGCATAAGGTTGTCACTTAGTTTCATTTGCAGATGACATCTCTGTAATCATTGAAAGTAAAAGTATTGACCAAATTCTTCAAACTCTCATAAATAATTTACAAAAATTAGATACTTGGTTTAATTTAAAAGGATTAAAATTTAAAATGGAGAAAAATCAGTTAGTGTAGGTTAAAACACAGCACGTGAAGCCAAATGAAGTTCAGATACATCACTAAAACCATGACTTTCTGTCGAAATTCCTGGGAATGTAGTTAGATAAAAATGTATCATGGTGCTTACATATGCAGTATCTTGTAAGCAAATTAATTAACCTAGCATGGGCAAAGATTACATTATACAATGCTACCATTACAACCACAAGGAAAGTAATATGTCATAGCTACTTTGAATTAGTAATAAAGTACGGAATTATATTTTGGGATAGTACAAACCATATGTCTTGAATATTAAAGCTTCAAAAAAACTATCATTAGAAATATACACAACCTAAAATAAAGAAAACCATGTTGGCTACTGCTTAAAAATATAAGTATATTAAGTGTTCCCTCGTTGTTCATCAATGAACTGGTTGTCTTGGTCACATTAACCCACGATATTTTAGTGTATTAATTTCAAAATGATTAGAACACTAGGAATCAAAATAATTTTAATACTGCACACTTACCATTTAAAACTTTATGTTGAAACTCTGCAGTACATGTAAAACGAAAAGGATTGTTCATTATTCATTAATAATAGGGACTGAAAAAAATCTTATATGTCAAACTCATGATGGACGATCTGAAAATCTAATAGGAGAGAACACGTACTTATGATGTTATAGTTGGTAATTTTTAAAAAATAAATCACAAGTTGTGTGTCAATTATGTATTCAGTACAGTATGTTACAATTAATGATATTTTTAGAAATACTGTAAGCAAATTCTTGGGTTTCGACGAATCTCCTGTGGATTAAGTCAATGAATTGAAATAGTATATTATGAGACAACAGACTTCGATTCTGTCCTACTCTATTCTATTGTCACCACAATATCCTTTCTTCCAGGAGTACTAGCCTCTGCAAGGTAAGCAGACGAATGTCTGTGAAGTCTCGAAGATACAGTATGGAGCACTGCTGGAAATGAAGCTGTGATGACAGATCGTGAGTTATCCTTTGATGGCTCAGTTGGTAGAACACTGACAAAGATTCCAGAGTCAGTTCCCAGTCTGCCACACAGTTTTAATCGGTCAGAATGTTTCAGCTCACCACACTCTCCACTGTAGATGAAAATTAATTCTCTTTCAGTTCCCTTTACACATATTTAAGATCAGTATGTATTTTGTGTAAGAATAAAGTAGTTGTACTCTTCTTTCTTTTAGTGTTCAACCCTGTGTTGGTTTGCAGTAGAGCACCATTCCTCTCTCCTGTCTGCCTTCCTCTTCATTTCCACGTATATGTGTTACATCCAATGTCAACCATAATCTGTTGCATGTTGATATCCTTGGTCGCCCCCACCGATTCCTTCCCTCAATAGCTCAGTCTGCTACTGTTCCAGTGATGTTGTTATGTGCCTTACAAGTTTGTCTCTTCTTGTTGGGATGTGCCTCCACAGAGATCTGGTTTCCTGTACTCTTCTAAGTACCTCTTCATTTGTTACTTTGTCTCTCCAGCTGATCTTCATCATCCTTCTATAGCACCACATCTCTAGGGCCTCTAGCCATCTTCTCTCTTCTCTTCCAATTGCCTAAGTTTCATATCCATATAGGGCCACACTCCAAAAGAAACCTTTCATTATACTTTTCCTTGTTTTCAGACTGATGTTGTTACTGGTGAGTAAGTTCCTTCTCCAACTGCATTTATGCAATTTTGGCCTTTGTATTCCGCTCGCAATTTCTGTCCGTCTTCTAGTTGTATAATAATTCGAATATGATACACTAGTCGTTTTCATATGTTTGTACATACTATGTACATATGCAGAATAATTTTCCCAGGTACCACCGAAGGATTGTGCAGCATCTTAGAAATAAACTCAGTGTATTTTCAGTGTTTGTAAAAGAGCACTTGTCACATTTGTTAATATCAATTGAAAGTAGTCTAAACTGTAATGAAATTAATTACGACAAACTAATAAATTTATGTATTGGCAAACAGCTATTGAGAAAAGCAGCTTCAGGGCAGTGATGTGGCAATATTTTTTAGTGAACATATCGAGATTGAGAAACTTGTACTTATTTAGCGACATAGTGAATAAGTAACACTAGAAGTAGCGGTATTGCAGTTCATCTAAAAGAGCATGGAATCAATGCAGTAAAACAGTAAAAGGAATATATAGACCACCTTCCGGAGATGTAACCCATTTTCTCAACTGTTTCAGTTCCATAATCAGGCCCACCAGTCACAAATGATTTTGCAGTACTAGAAGACCTTAACAATGATGCGATCTTAGAAACATGGCTAACATGGAATTAAAAGATATATTAAGTTCATACAGTCTTTGAAATACAGTTTCCATGGACACTAGGGTCACAACTTCTAATTCTAAATGGACAGATTACACAATAATTTAATATTACTGAAGGCTCTGTTGAATATAGTAACACAGATTTTCATTATTCAAACTACCTTGCCCAACAGATAGAATACAGACACTCGTCTTCTAATAAAAACTTCTGAAAAGAAACTGGCCATAAACAAAACAATCTCCAAAAATAAATTAGCTAAGAAGAGATGGAATAACTCTACGCTTACATCTACAACGTACTCCGCAAGGCACTGAAAGGTGTGTGTTGGATGGACTTCTGGTACTGATCCTCCCTCTTGTTCCCCTCATGAAGCGGAATGAAGTGGAACGGAACATGTGGGGATTGTGGCAGATAAGGCGAATGTTCGACTTCGTTTTTTTTTTTTTTTGGAAGAGTTCTAGGAAAGTCTGCCCAGGGGACTGGGTTTTTGTGTTGTTCTCATCATTTCATCACCATCATTATCATTCGTGACAGTGGCTATATTGGATTGTGAAAAAACTTGGATTGTGTAAAAACTGGAACTTTGTATGGGCGCTGGCGACTGCACAGTTGAGTGCACCACAAATCCAACATCATCAGCAGTTCTAGGAAGTGTGGTTCATCTGCAAAGGAAATCACGTATAGGATGCTATTGGGTCCTGTTCTTGAGCACTGCTGAAGTGTTTGGGACCCACATCAAGTCACACTAAAGAAAGCATCGATGCAATTCGGAGGGCGGCTGGTAGATTTGTTACTGGTAGGTTCGAACAACCTGCAAGTGTTATGCAGATGCTTCAGGAAATCAAATGGGAATCACTGGATGGGATTTTTTGGAAGTATTCTAGGAAGGTCTGCCTGGGAACTGGGTTTTTGTGTTGTCCTCATGATTTCATCACAATCATCATCATTCATGACAGTGGTTTTCATGAAGCATGATTTGACTGTTTGCTGAATCGTTAGGTCCTCTAGACTCAACTGTTCTCAAATAAGATCTATTCCATGGGTCGTGATGGGAACTATTTTTGCCATGAACACGATATTGCCTTGATGTCGAAAATGGCTTCTGTGGCAGCTGCTCTTCGAGATTTTACTTGTTTGCACCAACAAGAATCAAGAAATCCGACACCTGCTGAACTCAATAGCAGTGCATGGATACCACCACAAAACAGGCAAGAACAAGAGTTTCCACGATCCCAGGATCAACTGAGATGTGAGTTGTGCGACCAACCCTGCAACCACTACAATGTGACCAGCTGTAAAAACGAGTGAAATCACTGGTAGCGTACTGTAAATAATAAACAAGGTGAACACTGAAATGTGACGAACAAGGTACGATATCACAAAACCTTGTAACTTATGTAACTTACAAACAACTTGTGTGTATTTATTCTAATAATAAGTACTGAATATAAGAAAAACGAGGCACCAGTTTTTTCCTTTGCTACGACAAATTTCATTCAGAATTACTAAAAGGAACATTGTGTTATGGGCTGCTATCACATTCCATGAAAAATTGGTTTGTTTAAGGCTAAATTCAGTTGCCAGTCCAGTGCAATTTTTTTTGCAGTAGTCATATCTCCCTCAATACCTTTTCCTACAAGTTTTATAGGTTCTCTTTAGACCTTTTATACGTCTTGTAACAGGAGAAAGGACTTATTTGTACTGGGGTACGCCAGTGAAACCACATAAATATTGAGCACTGATACTTGTCAAACTGTTTCACACAGAATCTAGTGAGCTACTTAAAAATAAATAACCCTGCTACAATCACTTATTTAAATAAAAATTCTAATACATTGTTTGATATATACTTTACAAAAGAGCTGTTTGTCACTATTGCAGTGTCTCAAAGTTTCAGTCCCATTTTTTTTGAAACTTTGCAAATGCCTGGCAACATACAACTAGATACCACTTACTGATGAATCTGGTTCTACCCTCAGTACTTCTTTCAGTTCAAGTTGCAGCCATTTTGCAATCCATTTCACTGTAAAATATTAAATACAGTACTGGTATGTATAAAAATCTACTATTTAAAGAGGTAGATCGCAAGTAATTTAGTAGTCTCATGCTGTACCATTCAGGCTGCTGCCTCACTGCTTCAATTAATGTTTCATAATTTATTAGGAATTCATAATTTTTAAGAAAAGAAGTAATGAAGTGTAATAATGTATGACAAACAAAAACGAACAGCAGCAGTGGTCTCATGCTAATAAGTTAACACTGAATTTAAACAAAACAAATTACATACAGTGCTGTAAAGCAAATAATTATGGAAAGTACAGTCTACAAAATTTTTGGACAACGACATTGATTATGAGTTGAGCAGGAAATAATATGTCATTCACATAACTGAAAAATTCAATTCTGCATGTTTTGCTTTAAGAGTAATTTCTATAGTTTGTAGCTCAGAATATGGAAGATTAGTGTATATTGCTTATTTCCATTCCATTGTATCTTAAGGAATAACGTTCTTGGGTGTAGTAAAATCTCTCTTGACAGACATTTTTAAATTACAGAAAAGAGCTATTAGGATTATTACACGCAAAGTTCTACAAATATACAGCAACCCTTTATTCATGCAGCTAAAAATACTTGCTGAACCGTCTCTGTACGTATTCCAAAAGTATATCATATACAGGAACATACCTGACTAATTTATATATAAAACTACAATACATATATCAGAAAGGTATCTGCATGTAGAACAGCTTGAAAAATGGGAACTGAAAAACATGTGAGCCATTGTGGAAAAAAGCTGTATAATGCTCTGCCAGTGTGCAAGTCAGAATTAAAAAATAACTGTGAAGTAAATATTTTTATAATGTAGATGAATATTTTGGGTTCCTGAATGACCAACAAACATGTGTATTTTCTTCATTGTCTTTCATCCATTCCATTGTCATTGTAAATTTTATACTCCTTCAACTGCAAATGATGTTATAAAGGAGTTTCTTAAAGTGTACTACATGTATGTCAAATCATCAGATAGCATGTATAAGTCCAAACATTAGTTAATTGGGAATATTTTAAATCCATTGCAAAATATCAATTTTATATTTATTGTATTAATATGTAAATTTATTCTGTGCATATACTGCATGGTATTATGACAATCTCTGTATCATGTAAGTGATGCAAAGGATGCTCACAAACCAAGCTAAACTAAACTGATATAAAAAAATGAGTACTCTATCAAAATGAAATATGGAGATGTGCACTTGGCTGTGTATCAGGAGGGAATGAGATTGGGGGTTGTGTGATCAAAAACAGATGAATGATGTTAATGCTCAGAACTTTATTCCTGAGAAATGTTTACAGTGCTATGACAGGACTTGAGGGCTAGTGTCCATGTCACCATTTGAAAAGAATTGCATAACATATTGTCAGAGTGGGATGTGAGGTAAGATGATGGCCAATGTGAATTAGCCTTAACATACTTCTGTTATGGTATACACTATCAAACAGTTGTCAGAATATCTGGAATATCATCAGGCAACATGAAACGTTGTTGTGGTTTCTGTGTGGCAGTAAAAATTTAATTATATCGAACAACCACAAATTTCTATTTTAATAATTTTCTGATCAACCTAATAGGCAGTTATACCACTATTTGTTAAAGTAATATTTTTTGACAGGTAGTAACACAAGCATTTTGTAAAGTAAATTTATTTGTGCATACAACTGAGTGGAGCAAACTGTTACAAAGTGAATCATACATAATTTCTCAGCTAATAATGTAACTGGTTGATTATTGTGGTATCCAGCAGAAACTGAAATACTTCATTCAGTATAGAAATCCACATGTCACTGGATGGATATATTTGTCTGCTGTTCTGTTCTGATCAGGGGTACACAAACAAGGCAGTTGGCTTTCTAACTTCCCCAGTCGTTGATAACCAGCACCAGTGTTGCCAACCATCTGATGTGGATCATACATGTATGATAATTTAAGATGATGCATGAACATATCATCCATCCTTCAGATTGCACATCTAGTGTACGATTTTTTGAAACGCTTACTGTT
The DNA here is from genome assembly GCF_023897955.1 of Schistocerca gregaria. Taxonomy (NCBI): domain Eukaryota; kingdom Metazoa; phylum Arthropoda; class Insecta; order Orthoptera; family Acrididae; genus Schistocerca; species Schistocerca gregaria. Next base: position 330,487,060 of record NC_064924.1, read on the forward strand.
ATTAAGACTTCATCTTTTTATTATTTTAACTTTTATTGTTTATTTAATTTTTGGCAGTTTATTACAAAAATAAGATTTTGAGCAGCCTACATGCCAGTCTGTACAGCGATGGGATTCCCCAATTTCATTAAAACTTCAGCTGCATAAGTCATTCTCAGAGTTGAATCCCATGGGGAATTCACCTTAGCGACCGTTTTGCATCCTGCACAGTGCTCATATATAGGTGGAAAAATTACAGTTCACTTGTTGGCTCAGAAGAGGACAGTGAGCGATTTGTAAGGTATTAAGTAGTGGAAATGTGTGTCAGTGGAAACGGCAGTCAGTGATAGTTCTTCTAGTACTCCTAAGAAATGTACAGATGGCGTGTTTAAATGTGAGAGGTGGAAACAAAAGTATAGAAAAGTGTGGGAAACTAACTCTGAATTTAAAGGCTGGTTGTCCACGATTGAATCAAACTCTGAAAGGTCTGGAAGTATAATCTGTAATGTATCTTTTGTGTCTGAATTGAGATGTGTTAAAAACATTCTGAAAGTGGAAATCACGTCAGAAAAGTGAAAATAGTATCAGCTGAATGCCACACAGTTTTGGGTACTTTTATGAAATCAGCTGCAAATGATGCATCTAGATGTGCTACAACACAATCTTCTTTTCAGTGTTGTAGATCACTGGGGGTCGTTGTTGCGAGGTGCTATCCTTCTTCTAAAATTGTCAATGCTATACATGTGCGTCGCAGTAAAGGTTTCGAGATCGTAAAAAAGGTGGTAGGTGAGAGCCATAACAACAAACTTGCAGAGATAGTGAGACATTCAGTGTTCTTACTGATGAGTCAACAGACAGAGAATCTATTGAAACATCATATGTCATGGTCAGATATTTTGATTAAGACAGAAATAAAATTGAAAGTAAATTTTGGAATCAGTGGAATTTGATAAGGGAAAACAAAGGTTCAATAAGTAAAAACCTTCGTTCTAATGTAATGCTTCCGTTTTCTGAGTATATGTTTTTTAAAACATATAGGATTTGCTTCTAATGGTTGTAAATCTGTAATGGGGTCAGGAAAATAGCCTGGACTAACTATTGTCAAATATATACAACACTCACTCACACCTGTGGCGGTGAAATTTGTAAATCTCTTACTGGACGTTGTGAAGACACAGCTAGGAATATTCATAGCCTTAGATATCAAAACTCGTCAATTGTTGCATCCAACACAGATAATATGCTTATCCTTGTGGGCTCCTGTTGCAAGAGCTTTAGAACAGTGAAATGATTACCATCTCTATTTCCATTCGAAAAAAGTAGTATATATATATGTGATTTCAAGCCCAAAAATTATATTTTTTAAATTCTCAGATTTAAAACCAAGATTTTTGTTTTGCAAATCCTCCATTTATAAATTTTCACATAACTTTGAACGAAATTATTAATTATTTAAATACTAAGTATCTAATTAATTTCTTTCTTTAGAAATTAGTTCACTAAGATTCTCTTCATCTACATCTGTGAACGAAACATTCATTTATTTCTAAATTAAAGATCTAAAAATATTTCTTTTTATAAAAAAACTGTGTCAAACCTCATCTGTCTATGTCATCGATTGAAGTTTTAATTAAAATACTCAGTACAATTCAATCTAAAAGATTTCATTTTAAAAAAAGTGAAATTATTTTGTATAAAAAATAAAATCGAAACAAAGGTACTGCAAAGGTGACCTATTTCAAAACTGAGAAATAACTGGAAAGAAAAAGATGATTCAAATGTAGCTAGACGTCATCTAGAGGAATATATTGATTATTTTAATACAAAGAAATGTATGAGAGAGAACTATTCAAAAACTTCTAGTAGATAATAATCGAAAATTAAAAAAAAAATATATCTGAAAAATGTTTCAAGCTTCTGCATTTAAATCGAGAATAATAACTGATGAAATTAATAATGTTGATAATATTGTAGAACCTCAATATATTTTAATGAAATTAAAGAAGCAGCAATAAATACATTTAAAAATATTTTAATAGAATGAATGATTAAAACTAACTTGAAATTGTATGGTAATTTTAAAAGATAAGATTAAATACAAGACTTTAAAGTTTAAAACAAGTAACAGAGTTTAATTAAGAACGTCTGATTTTGAGTCTTGCCATCAAAAACAACAAATAAAGTGTTATCTGAAATGCAAAGAAAATAATATGGACAGTCTTTATTTTATGTAAATAATTTAGAATAAATGCTAATAGACCCTTTCGTTTTTCTTATATCGATTTACCACAAGAATTTATAGATAAAAAGATTTAATTAACATAAATAACATAGATCAAATATTATTTCATTATTCAATGAAATCGGCTTTGTGTCCAGTAAATTGTAATAGAGTAAATTAATTTTAAAATGTTGGAAAAGAATTAGAAGAAATTACTGAAAAACAGAAAATTAATTTTCCTGTTCAATTAAGACATATTCCAAAATTTGAAATGAAGACAAGTAAATCAATTGATGTTTATGCTTGTGATGAAAAATAAATTGAATATCCTCTTTACTATACAAAAAAGTCTTAGTCTGCTTTTAACTCTTGATAAAAATAATTCATTTTAATGTTGGGTAAAAGATGTATTTAGATTAGTTAAATCCCACATAACTAATCAGGAATTGAAAATTTATCCTTTTAATAGATATTTAAGATACTTTTATTCACAAGAACAATTAGACAATAAAAAAGAACAGTTGCAAAGAACATAAAGAGGTAAAAAAATCATGTTACGTATACTGATATAGACGCAACAAAAAATTGCATGAAATGTTAAATCAACAGTCTCGAGATAGTAAAGAAATATATGATCAAAATATGCCAATGATAATGACAAATGAAGATATAACTAATTTTAAAAATTCAAAAAATTGTTGTATTTGGGGAAAAATATTTATAGCTGATGAAAAATATGAGAGATCATTGACATTTAACGGTCACATCGACGAAATGTCCACGAAAATTGTAATTTCATTTATCAAAATCCTAAATTTATTGCAGTTTACATACATAATTTAGCAAATTAAAATGTTCATTTATTAATAAAAGAATTAGCTACAGAAAAACAAGATATTAATGCTATTCCAAATAGTGAAGAAAAAATATTTTTGTCTATACATTAACAACAAATTTTTTAGATACATGTAAATTTATGGCTTTCAGTATTGATAAATTATCTTCTAATCTTACAAAAGACCAATCTAGAGAAAACGAAAAATATATTGGAGGGGGACCGTAAGATTTAATGATTAACAAAGAAGTTTTTACTTATGTTTATAAGAATTATGAAGAATAATTAAAACATAGATATTTATATAGATATTTTTATTTTAGGTGTGATAAAAAAAGATTTATCTTGAAGATCATACTCATACAAAACTAGTTTGGGCATAATCCAATATTAAAAATTTGGGAGACTATCTCAATTACATAATAAGTCAAATGTTTTAATTCTAAGAGTTATTTTTAAAAATTTTTTAAAATACTTTTATTGAAACGATCTTGGCATTGTAAAGCACCTAGTTTATCTTGGGATTCTTTGTTAAAATTGGCAAAAGATGAATTAGATTCATTAAACAAATTAGATATGATTTTATTTCTTGGAAAAGCAATTGAAGGTGTAATTTCACCAGGTATTAAAAGGAATGCTAAATCAATTAATAAACTTATGAAATTTCTACCCAGAGAAACAGTCAAATTGAGTGGCTTATTTAGATGCAGAAGATATATACAGTTGAGCAATGTCTCATTTTATGCTGTTTCAAATTTTCGATTGATTAGATTAAAAATGATCCCATTCTGAAAAAATAATTAGAAAGTCACATGATAATAAATATGATTATATTTTAGAAGTCGATTTAGAACATCGAAAAAATTACATGATTTACACAAAGATTTATCATTACTGCAAGAGGAGGAAATAAATGACTAACAAAATTCAATAATAAAGAAAACGATTTGCATTATAGATATCTTAAACAATACTTAAATCATAGGTTATCGAAAATTCACTGAATTTTATCATTTGTACAACCAGTATATTTAAAAAATATATTGATTTTGGTACACACATGAGAAAACATGCACCTAACGAATTTGATACATATTTCTACAAACATAATGAACAATACAAGTTATGAAAATCGATGGGAATATTAGAAATAGGCAGCAAATAAAAATAGTGACAGATCAAGAAAAGTATACGAAATGTACTTCCGAACCAAATAACGAACATACTACTATATTTCCAGTAAACCTAGTTTCCAAGCACATGGAAGAAAGAATAGTAAAATCCATCAAAGCATTTAAACTGGAATGAGTTTTCTTTATACCTCAAAATAAAATAGTATGATTTTTATGACAATGTAATTAATGGAAGATGTGGAGAAAATACTGATTTATGTTACATGGGTATAAAGTGTTCTAAGTACGATATAAGAAATGAAGGTTTTTGATCTAGATATGAAATTGATGATAAACGATTTTCATGTAAAAAGGTTAGTCAAAAGATAACATTTATGAAATTTCAAAAATAAATAAGAAACTTTTAGGTAAAATGACACATGAAAATCATGAAAGAAATATGCTACAGCATGTTAGTATAAGATCGAAATGCGGCTTATAAAGTATAACACAAAAAATAAATATTCAAAGAGATTAAATTCCTATTATAACCATGTAATTATTTTTGATGACTAAAAAACTGTTTAGATGACAATATAAAACAAATGAAATATGATTTTAATTTAATCATTCAAACACGAGGTGAATACAGTTGAATGTAAAATACTGAAAAAAGTAAATGTAATTTGTTGCAAGATGGAATTTATACATTACTATGTGTTCATTATATATTAAAATCAAATAAATTAATAGGTGATAACCATTATTTCTTACTTGAAATGACCTGTTCCATAGAAGAAAATCCGAAAGACAAATAATAAAATTTGATAGTTTTTATGGTATGTCAGTTTTTATCTGCTTTCAGATATACTTAACGGACGAATATCTCCACATAACATTAAACTTTTTGTAATATTTATATTTATGTTTCTGATTATAGTTACAACTATAAATATATGTAGGAGAGCTTTCAATTTCCTTTTTACAATTTTTACAAGTAATTGTTTTTTATTCCAGTTGTTAATAAAATCTAATATATGTTGGTATTTATTTTCTCTTAAATCTTTTTGTCCCTTTTGTATACGATCAATACAATCCACTTTTGAAGGTGTGTTTGTTATATATAGTTTTATGAATTTCTCTTTCTTGTTTCGAGAATGGACAAAACATTTTATTTTCACTTCCAGTGTATTTATAGCTATTAAATATATTTCATTATATATGAATGGTGTTGTTTTAGATATATAAAATAACATACTTAATTATAATTATCTATTGAGGAATATAATAATCCATGGCTTTATGTAAATTAGCTTCCTCAGACCTTAGTATATAAAAGTTCTCGAAATGCTGTCAAATAACGCATTAAAAGAAAAATATTATAAATCATGACTATTTAAATCGAGATAAAATGCCATATGCTTAAAATTTCAAGATCAGATTTATGAAGCATTTTACTAACAGTTCTAAGACATGATTATAAAATGTAGACGAATGTTAAATAGCTCTAAAATGCCCAAACAATCATTTCAAAGATAAAAATAAGATAAAAAATAGTTAATTGAAGAAACCAGACGAAATATATGATAGAACAACAGTAATTATTCATGAAAGAAATTCACAAATTAATATTTTATTATCACATGTTGTTCCTTGAAGAGTAAATGTTCACATGATAATAATTTGAATTAAGGACATTATGTTATTCGAAAACAATTTTAAAAACGTGAAAATCAAAACATTATTAGAAATAAACTTCCAAATGGTGAAGGATTGTTAAGAATCGGTTATGTTAATGAATTCATTAAATTTATTTCTAAAAATTCTACAAATGTTAATTATTATTTGTCGCTAATATTTTTACAATATTTTGAAAATTGCATGAGGATGTATTTATCTTATTAATTTTCCCTAGAAAATCTCCAGCTATTTTTTTCGTGATCAGATTTTACATAATACTCATAATAATATACATATAATTAAGAATACTTATTATAACCGGTTGATTACATTACTTCAGTTTTAAAATTCTAGACAAATCTGACATTATGTGATTTTTGTGGACCACTATATAAGTATCAAAAATTCTTTATTTTTTCAATAGGACAACGCGTATAATGAATTATATACTCGATACCAATATTTTAATATGTTTAATAACCAATTCCACTTATATATAAAACTTCTTTGTAACATTTTAAAAAAAATGCATTACTCTTATTTACTAAACTATTGTGTGAATTTTAAAAACCTAAGGATTCAATATGTATTTCATTACCTTATATGTTTATACCTTTTTCAACAACATAAACATCTATAAAATTCTTACTTACTCGACAGTATTTTGTTTAACGTTAGTGTGTAACTAATTTGTTACATAAACAATTTTCAATAAGATTTTTTTCATTTTCTTGTTTTACATTTAATTATAAATTTAGAAAATGTCACTTCCACGTTATTGTTGACTGGATAACATGAGGTGATTGTAAAGTTAATTAAATCTCTCTTCAAAAAGCTTCGAAATTGTTAAATCTGTTTATATTTTGCTCAAATCTGACTTTCTTAAGAGTAAAATCATAATCATTGAAATTGTGGGTTTCCATATTCCTTCAGTTATTAAAGTAAATTCAATTTTTTGTTTATCACATAAATTACCTATAAGATTACTACTTACCTCATTTAAATGTGGAAAAAATTTTGTTTTTGTCAAATAAAGTGAAAATGTCAAACTAGATTTATTTTGTTAAATTGATTAAAATCCGTTTCACTCACATAATTATTATTTTGCGTTAATAACGACTATATTCAACTTTTGCATAAAAATAGCTATTTCTGTTTCAAAATAATTTTTGTTAATTTTAACTTGAGCATTAATTGGATTATTTATGTTTACTGATTTTCTATTTTTAATACCAATACGACTTTTACTAAATAAAAAATGTGTAGAAAATTTTGCTTACAGTTGTTTGTTCAAATTACTTAAATGAATTTTTTTGATTTTTGATTCAAATACTTTTGTTTTTCATTTATTTTTTTGTGTTAATGGAATATGAATATCTCTGATTTTTCATTTAATATCTTCCATTTTGGAGTTAGATTTTTAGCAATAATTGAAAACCTTAAGTTTTTCCTAAATCGCTATTGAGTTTAACATAAAATTTAATTCCAATTGTTTCCATTTATGAACTTTAAAATATCATTATTCATACAAAATTGTTTTTAAACAAGTGAACATAAATTATCAAATATAAATAAGTCAAGAAATTGAATCTTTTCGTTGTTAAAGTATCATTATTCATACAAAATTGTTTCTAAACAAGTGAACACAAATTATCACATATAAATTAGTTAAAAAATTGAATCTTTTCGTTCTTAAAATATATAAATGATTTACTTGTTGATTCGGTATAGTACCTGCAACTGAATCATAAGCAATTTTTATATCTTTATTCTTTTAATAAAAAATCCAGTGTGTACCAATATATTCAATGTATCTAAATGTGTTATTCCACATACTACATACAATCATAAAAATCCCATGAAACATTTAATTTTTAATTGCTTAAATACTTCTTCTATGTCAACATTAGTTAACATAGTATTAAAGTTTTTGATTATTTCTTTAATTTCTTTTACTTTTTAAAATACCTTTTCCTTTATGTTCTCTAGCTGAAGTATGTCTTTTCTGTTATCCTAGTTCTTTATGAGCTTTCTTCTCTATCATAACTGCATTTGCAATAGATGCTGATACCGAAGCAGCGCCAAATGAAAATGGAAAACGTGACAATAGTTATTCTAACATTTCACCAATTTTTTTTGTTTCTTATTTTCTTTAAATATTCACTGATTTTTTCACAACATGAATAACAAATCTAAAAAGCAAATTCCATAATTTTGTATCTTTTTTCTTTTATCATTCAGCTATCAAAATATATCTCTTTTATTTAATAGCTCATTATTGAACTTAACTTCAATTGATTTTTGTTATATCACCATTTGGAAGCTTAGTATGATCACTGTTTAAGTTATTGATAATATAGATTCAGAATTAATTGAGAATTTTTTTAATCCTCATTTTCATCGACATTTAATCCAAATGTTTCGTTTTCTGTACATTATTTCTCTGACTGCAGTTGCATCTAATTTATCACTATTTGAAGTATTTGAAGCACGCGTTCTTACTTTAGCGGCTAACTGAGGTTTTCTATCATGTCTACACCCTACATCTAATTATTTATTATCTCTATATAAATTATCATGTTCTTTACATACTTCATCTAGTGGCTTAATTCCTTTATCTCCATATGCTAATCTTTCATTTACTTTAGTCCCAATGCCAGTAAATGCATTTGAAATGGTAATTTAATAATTTCCCCATTCTATAAGCTATTTCCATATTAACTTACCGCCAATGTATGTGGAAAATTATTCAAAATCCTAATAAAATATGGAATCCCTTTTGAATTATTAATTATAAAAATCAATAAATTTATTTGTTAACATGTTGTTATTGCCCCTTTTTCAATAAAACAATTTTCATTTTCAGCAAATCCTTCTCCATGGATTACGGTTAATCTATCAATTATTTGACTGACATCTTTCATGCAAATATATTCTACCCGTTTCTTTCTATCAAAAAAATTAAATAAGATAGGACATATTCTTAAAAATGATCAAATTAAAAACAAACTAAATGAACTACTGTACCGATTATTTTTTTGTGGGTTTTAAATAACTAATTTGGCAAGAAGAGTTAGCTGTAGTTTTTACTTGGAGTTCTACAAAAGATCAAGAAGCTTCTATTCTTCAATGGACAACTAATAATGTTTATAGTACACTAACAAAAGAAGGTAAAATTGTTGTAAAATATATGAAAATTGTCTTCCTGTTGTTAAATATAAAGCAGAATATTCACTTGAAGTAGAACAAGAAAGAGTGAAAAATCCAAAAATTCCAGTTTCTTTCTCTGAACTACAAACAACTGAATTTGCAAGATTGACTAGAAAAGAAATATTAAACTAGATACTTCTAACTACAGTAATTCTTCTGAATTTAATATGCCTTTCGTTGTTTTCCAAATTAAACGAAAAAATATACAGTTAAATGATTCTTCTTTATTTTATCATGTTAAATTACAAAATATTAATGTAAAAATGAAGTTCATCCTCAAGAGTTATGGAATCTTGGTGCCCATTAACGTTTTAAAAGCTCATGCTGCTCTTAGAGGTTTTAAAAGAATAGCACAATTCAGTAATGATGTAAACATAAAACTATTCTATTTTATTCAAAACAATCCTATCTGTCATATATATAACTAGATGGATGAATGTTTTAACCACTCAGAAATCAAGTATGAAATTATGTACATTTTTTAATGAAAATGTAAGCAATAGGGCAATTGGATGTATCAATATGTATGGTAAAAAGGAATTCAACTTATGATTCACAACACAGAATTTTAACTGAAATTTTTAAGTACCACAAATTGGGGCTACATTGCTCCTTTTGGGGTTGCTTTGCTCCAGAAGTGACGGAAGTTTCAAAGCCATCTTGAGGGGAAATCTTCAACTTAAACCAAAAGCTTTCAGCTGTAAATCACAGACAGCATCATAGTCTTTCTTTGAGTGCTTTTTTTATCTGCCATTTTGCGTTTAGTTGTTGAGTTGAAGCCATTGAGTTGAAGTGTTATTTATTAAAGTGAAATTAGCGTTTCGAAAGTTGTCTCTACAGAACAGTCTTTATTACTGAAATGGTAAGTATATAACCATTTATTGTAGAATTTAATACTGAATTAAAATTCACTTCACCTGATAATGTGGTTGCATTTGTTTTTTTCTTATTCAAAAATGAATAAGTGAGCTTACATTTTCAACAATTGTGGTTCTACCCCTTTTAAAATGGAACAAAGTAACAGTGCTCATTTCTACTAATTGTATTTTAGTTATATTTCTGTATTAATTCTAATCGATATGGTTTGTGAATATAAAAGAAAACCAGGATCACATAAATCGATTATTCACGCCAACAGTTGGAACAATACCTGAAAAGTATCAGGAAAGATACATTTTCCCACAGAAAGGCTGTAGATCATTTAAAAATCCCAAGACATATGATTTTAAACCACTGATAAGTGTCCACTTCTGACACCACTTGTAATAGGATGATTGGAGCGGGTGACATGGTGGTGGTTACAGGGCGTGGCTGATTAGAATAAGGTGGCTGTTTTTAGCAATGTTCCTCTTTATTGTTGGTTCTTTCAATACATTTTCCGGTAGCTCAGGCTCATCGGTTGTGTCAGGGTGGAGACGTGCTGATGCGCTCAGTCCGGGGAAACACGACGCTGTGCTCGGTCAGCGGCCGTGGAGGTGGTAGGAGGTTAGCAGCACGAGGCCTGGCCTAGCTCGCCTCCTACAGACGCTGCGGCTCGTGACGACGCCGGGAGTCGCTGGTGCAGCAGCGGACAACGCCCTCCGCCGACCGGTCCTCGGGGACAGCGTCACTGATGACGACGTAACAGCAACCGACGCCCACCTCTAATGCCTTTAAATAGTGCAGACCACTGCTGAATCCGCCGGTTACACAGCACCATGTTTATTTGAATGTTCTCGATGAGTTGGCTAACGCAACTGCGCCACAAGCGTCCTGCATCTGCATAATTCTGCTAATGCTGCGTTCTGTGTCTTGATGGCTGCCACGCACGTACACACATACCGACGCTGATTGCAAAACTGTGTCACCTGCATAACACCCCGGCCAGCATTCGTCCGCCGTCTGCCGTGAGGCTGGCGCATCATGCACTGAAACACACTAAATCACAATTTCGCACCATATTTCCTAAAAATAACCCCTTGTTCTCTACACTAGAAATGATCTGTAACTTTTCTAAATCTAGTTGCTCCATTACGATATGTGGCAGTGCAGCAGGAGAACTTTTGCCATCCTACAAGTCTGAGCAGCTGTGGAACACATAGATGGAGAGAGGTCCAAACTGATGCAGGTAAATCATTCTAGTTCAGGATAGTTTACTGCAGTGACCTATAGTGACTGGTTTGAGACCATACTGCGGCTCAAGCAGAAGAAACTGGAAGGAAAAAAGGTTGTGATTGCTGACAATCTCTCTACACAATTATATATCCAAATTTTCCAGAATTGTGGTAAAAAACACATTCATTTCATTTGTTTCCTCCAAACTCGACTCATCTCACTCAACCTTCAGACGTTGTCTTCTTTCATCCCATGAAAGTTGCTTGGTGGCAAGTGTGATTGGTAGCAAACACACTATAAGGAATAAAGTGTTCTGTTCTTGCTGAACACCAGTTCCCTGCACTGCTGAAAAGAACTTAAAGTGTAATGCCACGTGCAAGTGATTGCCATTTGTAATTTTTTTCTCTGGCACAGTCTCTGACTTATGTAACCTCATTTATTTTTATGCTGTTCTGTTGTTTAATTTTCTATTAACGGAGTCTTATGTGTTACGGTGTGTTTCTTATGTTGCAAATAAGTAAATACAACTAGTGCCGCAATATTGGTGATCCAAACGTGATGTTCGACGGTCACTAACGTGAAATTCGACGATCACTAAACGCTCCATATCGTGCGCGTCGCGTTAAATACGAACATTCGTGTCAGCCGCGTCGCGCATCTTCCTTTTTCCATTTCGATGTAACTCACGATGGCAGACACACCACTAACTGCAGAAGTGTTGACTGGCGAAGTAATTAATCGCGTGACAGTAAAACCGCCACCGTTTTGGCAACAGAATTCCATGCTCTGGTTTGCTCAAGTAGAAAGTCAATTTGTACTAGTGCACATAACCGCAGACGAAACGAAGTACACACATGGAGTTGCTGCACTCAATGCAAATATGGTCACAGAAGTACAAGATATTCTGGCGTCACCTCCGAGTACTGATCGTTACACAACATTCAAGAAGGCTCTGATTACCAGGATCTCACAGTCCGAGGCGAAGAGTTTGGAGAAACTACTCCGCACAGAGGAGTTAGGCGATTCCACGCCATCGCATCTACTACGCAGACTGCGTATATTAGCGAGCTATGCGGTCAGTGACGATATTTTGCGTAATATTTGGCTATTGCGCCTGCCACCCGACTCACAGAAAATATTGACAGTGTGTTCCGTCGATCTGAATGCACTCGCGCAAACCGCAGATCAAATAGCGGAAATGTATCCATCCGCATGCGTCGCGACAGTTTTCTCACAACCTCTGGCAGATAACACTCTCGCCGAGCTACAAGCACAGGTTGCCGAGCTCACCGCTCAAGTAGCTGCATTACGGACCCAGACTATCAGCCGCCAATCTCGTCGCCACCGCTCACCAGGTAAGCGCAGCCATTCACATTCTTCAAGAAGAATCTGTTGGTATCACCAACGGTATGGTTCAGAGGCGTGCAAGTGTAAACTGCTGTGTGAACAGGGAATATCAGCAGGAAGTCAGTGATGACGGCCATTGCCTCTCCAGACGGCAGTCGTCGACTGTTTGTGGTGGAACATAGCACAAAGTTACAGTATTTGGTAGACACGGGTGCTGACGTGTCAGTCTATCCATCTGCCTGTCTGCCACGTAGCAAATGTGATGACTGCCACCTTTTTGTGGCCAATGGTTCCACAATAAAAACTTATGGTTGTGACACATTAGTTCTGAACTTGGGCCTGCGGCGCAAATTTGAACGGCAATTTGTCGTAGCACAAGTGATGCACCCCAAACTTGGAGCGGATTTTTTTATCATTTTATGGACTCTTGCCTGACCTCCGTCACCGACGTCTTCTTGACAGTACTACCAACCTAGCACGCTAAGGTCGAGTGCGTTGTGTGGAAGACACAGCAGTACAAGTGGTTACTGGTGATTCTGCATTTATAGAGCTCCTCAGGCAGTTCCCAGAGATCACATGACAGACTCCCACACTAGCACCTGTTCGACACTCGACAGTGCACTATATTTTGACTACATCTGGGCCACCACTTCATGCTCGACCGCACCACTTGACACCCCAGAAACTGAAAATAGTTAAGCAGGAATTATCGTACATGCTAACACAAGAAATCTGCCGCCGATCGCGCAGTAATTGGTCATCTCACTACATGTGGTACCAGAGAAGAACAACGGATGTCGTCCATGTGGCAAATACAGACAGCTCAATGCCAGAACCATTACAGATCGTTATCCAGTCCCTCATATCGAAGTTTTACTTTAATATCCACAGTAAGCGAATCTTTTCTATGTTTGACTTAGTTCGTGCGTTTTATCAGATACCTGTGGCATCTGACAAAGTTGCTAAGAGTGCTGTCTGCACTCCGTTTGGACTCTTTGAATTTACGCGAATGCCTTTTGGACTTTTCAATGCTGCCCAAAAGTTTCGACGGTTCATGGATGAAGTGGCACGTGAATTAGACTTCTGTTATGTGATATTGACGACGTTTTGGTCATGTAAAATTCAGAGGCAGAACACCTATCACACTTACGACACATCCTCACTCGTTTACGTGCACATGGCTTGCTCATCAACCAACCGAAGTGCATTTGTGGAGGAGCTGAAGTACAGTTCCTAGGCTACACTATCAACACTCAAGGCATACGGCCACCACAGGAGAAAGTAGACACTATATTGAATTTTCCCCAGCTTACGATGGTTAAAGAATTACGTAGATTTCTTGGCACAAGCAATTTTTACCGTCGATTCGTTCGCAATCATGCTTTCCTAGCTGCACCACTGAATAAGTTCTTGCATGGTTCACCGAAGCCGAAAGACAAACTACAGTGGGACAGTGAGGCCGAGTTGGCATTTAACAAGCTGAAGACTGCCTTCGCAGAAGCTACATTGTTAGCGCACCCAGTTCCGCAGGCGCCTCTCGCCCTGAAAGTCGACGCATCTGCAACTGCAATCGGTGCTGCACTGCAACAGCAAATAGACCGGCACTAGCAGCCCGTAGCCTTTTTCAGTAAAAAGCTATCGCCATCTCAAGAGAATTGATCTATATATGACCGCGAACTGTATGCTGCACTTGCTGATTTCGTCACTTGTTGGAGGAACAGCAGTTCACTCTCATCACAGACCATAAGCCACTAACATATACTTTCTGTCAGCGTCCTGAGAAGGCAACGCTACATCAGTTGTGACACCTTGACTATTTCGGACAGTTCACAAGCCAGTATTGCCCACGTTGAAGAAGAAGTAAATGTGCCACGTGATGCACTCTCCAGGATTGAAGCAATCAGTGAAGCAGTTGATTTTGAAGCTCTCGCCTTAGCACAACAATCTGATAGTGAGCTCCAAGATTTGTTGGCGCAACCATCGGGCCTACAACGCCGTCGTATTACACTTCCATTGTCAACTGTACTGCTGTATTGTGATGTCGCCACCAACAAATTGAGACCTTTTGTGACTATTGACATTCGCCAACAGGCAGTCTCCTCTTTACAGAACTTGTCGCGCTTTGGAATACGAGCCACTACCAATATGGTGAAGCGAGCTTTTGTCTGGCCACACATGGACAAAGATTGCAAGCAACACGTGTGACAGTCTGTGGCCTGTCAACGGAATAAAGTTAGCCGGCACGTTAGGTCACCTCTTGGCACATTTCTTCCTCCAAATCAGAGATTTGATCATGTCCACCTAGACCTAGAAGGACCTCTCCCACCATCGGAAGGATACACCTACTGCCTTACAGCCATCGATCGTTTTACACGCTGGCCTGAAGTGTTCCCGATCACCGACATCACCGAGGAAACTGTCGTTACTGCTTTCCTCAGGGGATGGATCGCCCATTTCGGAGTGCCGTTACGAATCACAACAGACCAAGGAAGACAGTTTGAGTCGTGTTTGTTCAAAGCACTCTCTATCCTACTGGGTATAAGGTGCATTAGAACTACAGCTTACCACCCGTCTGCAAATGGTTTAATTGACAGCATGCTCTGCCAACTGAAAGCGTCGCTTCGATTTCACGACTCACAGCGGTGGACAGAGACGTTGCCCATTGTTCTCCTGGGTCTCCGTGCGTCGCTTGAAAGAAGACCTGAACGCCACGAGTGCAGAACTTGTTTATTGCCAGCCGATAAGACTGCTCATAAACTGGTCATGTGCCAGACAACGGCATTGACACTTCAGATTTTGTACAAAAGCTGGGTACACAAATCTGGCAACTAGGCCCTGTTGCTCCAAGGGATCGGCAGACCAGTCGCCCATTTGTGTTTGACGTGCTACAGGGATGCCAACATATCTTCTTACGACATGATGTAGTATGCAAGACACTGCAGCCACCCTACGAGGGACCTTATCGTGTCATCAGTAGGGAGGACAAGACAGTCAATGTCGATGTGATGGGTACACCAACAACGGTCTCTGTCGACAGGCTCAAAGCAGCTTTCCGCGCTCCCTACACTGATACGGACGCATCTACACACACTAAGGACATGACCAAAGCTCCATCCACTCCACTGCTCGTCACAGGTCAGCCTCAACGGACGTCTGTTATCTAATGCACTATCAGCAGCCTGTGCACGACCCATTGTAACCCGGTCTGGACAACATGGCCGTTTCAAGAGAAAGTACCATTGGCACTAAGGGGGGAGTGGTGAAGTGCAGTGTTACTTGCAGTGTAATGCTGTGTGCAAGTGATTGCCATTTGTAATTATTGTCTCTGATGGAGTCTCTGACTTCTGTTTCCTCTTTTGTTTTTATGCTGTTCTGTTGTTTAATTTTCTAGTAAAGGAGTGTGTTTTTATGTTGCAATTAAGTAAATGCAACTAGACCCGCAACAGACTCTTGGTGGGATAAAGCCAAATTTAAAAAGTAACCTTGAAAGTCGCTTTAGAAAGTGTGGGATATTTCTGTGTAATGTTGAACCATTGCTTGAACTCATCAAACACAGAGAGGTGCAACCAGATGATCTGAATAATTCATTTCTGCTCATTCTTCAAAGGAAAGACACTATCAACATTCTTGGGGATAAAGGCACACAAAAAAAGGAGGATTGCAGTCTCACCTGGAAAAACTGTCTCTCATGCAGCTAGTACCAGTAGCAGAATGGTGAAGAAGGGTGTGTTGCAGCAGAAACCCCTTCACAAAGAACTGGAGGCCAACCAGGTGAAAGTAAAAGAAATCAAATTTGGCATTCTAAGAGAAGTGATCACTATTCACAAGACTCTTCTAATGAAGAATCCTGGGAGTCTTACAGGAAGAAATGTTTTCTGGAGTGGAGCAAAAAGACGAAGAGGAAAACTTACAGAATTCTCAAGGACCACAAATTAAATCTGTGAAGAGAGAAGTCAGTGCTTTTGTGATCTTTCATTACGAGCATCATCTGCATCCAGGTGTTATTCACCACTTTAATGAGACTGTGACAACAATAAGTGCTATGACTAAGACAAAAAAATCATGGAAATGGCCATCAAAACCAGATGAAATCTACTATGAATGGAAAGGTATTGTAGGAGGCATAGATCCACCAAAGAAGGTGAATAACACGGGCTTTTTCCAAATTCCTGAACTGATTAGTGTTGAGTGACAACGTTAAATTCTGTGGTAATTAGTTTATGGTACCAAGATAAATACAAACATATTGTATTTTTGGCGAATATGGTGAATATAGTTAAATGTAGTATTTACTTTTTATGAGAATAATATTGCAATATTGGAAAATTTAATACTGTATTTTTATATGTGCACTTTTTCCTGTTTAATAAACGTTAAACTTGAATTTTACTATGTATATAATGCTCCTCCATACAATTTTCCATTAGAATTAAATTGATTTTGAAAGTGGAGGAAAGAAATCCGTCTGTATGGGAAACTATGCCCCACTTTTAAAAATTGAATAATTCATTATAAAATAAAAATCCAAAGACCTCTTCACTCAGACATTATTCATTTGTGCTTTAGTTAACAGTGTGGAAATTATCAAATTTATATTTTTTAGCATTAACTTATGTATTTTTAAGAATTGGTGCAAAGTATCTAAAGTGTGGAGCAAAGTGGCCCCACTTTACAGTATACAAATGTATAAAAAAACTTAAAAAGTTGTAAAGGTGTTATCTTCTTTTTGAATTATTTTCAGAAAGATAGGGAAGATAAAAACTGCAAAAATTAGGATTTTCAAAAATTGAAACGTTTATCAAACGTTTTAATGTTTGAAAATCAATTTTTTTCTATATAAATAAAAGCAAAACAAAATGAACATGAATGATAGTGCTGAAAATCTAGTAAAAGAACGTCTGAACTTAACAGGTATAGTAATGATTGGGCAGAAATGTTCACTGAATTAACAGATATAAAAAAGTAAACCTTATAATATTTCAAAAGCAGAAATTTTGGAAACTAAACATGTCGAAAATATTTTATTAATTTTAAATGATAAATTTAAAATTACTCTTCCAGGTCGCTGCACTAATTTTTTTTCATAAGGTGAAGATATATTACAGAAATGTGTTAGATTAAATTTTATTAATCCAGGTAGAAAACAAAACAATAATTGTTCAGTTTATGCTACTGAATTTGAATAAATTTTAAAATTTTTGTAGTTTTTTGATTCAGATTTTTTAATATCAAATTTTAATTAAATAAATTTATTTTCTTAATTAAATAAAAATTTCATTCACTTCATATGAATATAATAGAGGGAAACATTCCACGTGGAAAAAATATATCTAAAAATAAAGACGATGTGACTTACCAAAGGGAAGTGCTGGAAGGTTGATAGACACACAAACAAACACAAACACACACACAAAATTCAAGCTTTTGCAACCAACGGTTGCTTCATCAGGAAAGAGCGAAGGAAAGGGGAAAACGAAAGGATATGGGTTTTAAGGGAGAGGGAAAGGAGTCATTCCAATCCCGGGAGTGGAAAGACGTATCTGAGGGGGGGAAAAAGACATGTATACACTCGCACACACACACATATCCATCCGCACAAACACAGACACAAGCAGACATTTGTAAAGGCAAAGAATTTGGGCAGAGATGTCAGTCGAGGCGAAAGTACAGAGACAAAGATGTTGTTGAAAGACATGTGAGGTATGAGCGGCGGCAACTTGAAATTAGCCGAGGTTGAGGCCTAGTGGGTAACAAGAAGAGAGGATATACTGAAGGGCAAGTTCCCATCTCCATAGTTTTGACAGGTTGATGTTAGTGGGAAGTATCCAGATAACCTGGACGGTGTAACACTGGCAAGATGTGCTGGCCGTGCACCAAGGCATGTTTAGCCACAGAGTGATCCTCATTACCAACAAACACTGTCTGCCTGTGTCAATTCATGCGAATGGACAGTTTTTTGCTGGTCATTCCCACATAGAATGTGTCACAGTGTAGGCAGGTCAGTTGGTAAATCACGTGGGTGCTTTCACACGTGGCTCTGCCTTTGATCGTGTGCACCTTCCGGATTATAGGACTGGAGTAGATGGTGGTGGGAGGGTGCATGGGACAGGTTTTACACTGGGGGCAGTTACAAGCGTAGGAGCCAGAGGGTAGGGAAGGTGGCTTGGGGATTTCAGGGATGAACCAAGAGGTTACGAAGGCTAGGTGGACGGCGGAAAGATGCTCTTGGTGGAGGGGGGAGGATTTCATGAAGGATGGATCTCATTTCAGGGCAGGATTCGAGGAAGTTGTATCCCTGCTGGAGAGCCACATTCAGAGTCTGATCCAGTCCTGGAAAGTATCCTGTCACAAGTGGGGCACTCTTGGGGTTCTTCTGTGGGCGGTTCTGGGTTTGAGGGGATGAGGAAGTGGCTCTGGTTATTTGCTTCTGTACCAGGTTGGGAGGGTAATTGTGGGATGCGAAAGCTGTTTTCAGGTTGTTGGTGTAATGGTTCAGGGATCCAGGACTGGAGCAAATTCGTTTGCCACGAAGACCTAGGCTGTAGGGAAGGGATCGTTTGATATGGAATCGGTGGCAGCTGTTATAATGGAGGTACTGTTGCTTGTTGGTGGGTTTGATGTGGACGGATGTGTGAAGCTGGCCATTGGACAGATGGAGGTCAACGAAAGTGGCATGGGATTTGGAGTAGGACCAGGTGAATCTGATGGAACCAAAGGAGTTGAGGTTGGAGAGGAAATTCTGGAGTTGTTCTTCACTGTGAGTCCAGATCATGAAGATGTCATCAATGAATCTGTACCAAACTTTGTGTTGGCAGGCCTGGGTAACCAAGAAGGTTTCCTCAAAGCGACACATGAAAAGGTTGGCGTACGAGGGGGCCATCCTGGTACCCATGGCTGTTCCCTTTAATTGTTGGTATGTCTGGACTTTAAAAGTGAAGAAGTTGTGGGTCAGGATGAAGCTGGCTAAGGTAATGAGCAAAGAGGTTTTTGGTAGGGTGGCAGGTAATCGGCGTGAAAGGAAGTGTTCCATCGCAGCGAGGCCCTGGACTTGCGGAATATTTGTGTATAAGGAAGTGGCATCAATGGTTACAAGAATGGTTTCCGGGAGTAACAGATTGAGTAAGGATTCCACGAGTTCGAGAAAGTGGTTGCTGTCTTTGATGAAGGATGGGAGACTGCATGTAATGGGTTGAAGGTGTTGATCTACATAGGCAGAAATACGTCCTGTGGGGGCTTGATAACCAGCTACAATGGGGCGCCCAGGATGATTGGTTTTGTGAATTTTAAGAAGAAGGTAGAAGGTAGGGAGCGGGGTCTCGGTGGAGTCAGGAGGTTGATGGAGTCAGGTGAAAGGTTTTGTAGGGGGCCTAAGGTTCTGAGGATTCCTTGAAGCTCCGCCTGGACATCAGGAATGGGATTACCTTGGCAAACATTGTACGTGGTGTTGTCTGAAAGCTGACGCAGTCCCTCAGCCACATACTCCCGAAGATCAAGCACCACGGTCGTGGAACCCTTGTCCGCCGGAAGAATTAGGATGGATCGGTCAGCCTTCAGATCACGGATAGCTTGGGCTTCAGCAGTGGTGATGTTGGGAGTACGATTAAGGTTTTTAAGAAGGATTGAGAGGCAAGGCTGGAAGTCAGGAATTCCTGGAAGGTTTGGAGAGGGTGATTTTGAGAAAGAAGAGGTGGGTCCCGCTGTGATGGAGAACGGAACTGTACCAGGTGGGGTTCATTTTGGAAAGTGTCTTGGGGAGTTGGATCATTAGGAGTAGGATCATTTTTCTTCGTGGCAAAGTGATATTTCCAGCACAGAGTACGTGTTTAGGACAGTAAACCTTTGACGAGGGCTGTTTGGTTGAATCTGGGAGTAGGGCTGAAGGTGAGGCCTTTGGATAGGACAGAGTTTTCGGATTGGGAGAGAGGTTTGGAGGAAAGGTTAACTACTGAATTAGGGTGTTGTGTTTATAGATTGTGTTGATTGGAATTTTGTGCTTTTGAAGGGATTGGAGCTGGAAGTGGGTAATTGAGTAGATGGGAGAGACTGGGTTTGTGTGCAATGAGAGGAGGTTGAGGTTTGCTGGAAAGGTTGTGAAGGGTGAGTGAGTTGCCTTTCCGGAGGTGGGAAACCAGGAGATTGGATACAGTTTTTTGAGGTGGAGGGTGGCATGCTGTTCTAATTTGCGGTTGGTCTGTAGGAAGATGCTCTGAATAGCCGGTGTGGATGTGGGAGAGGAGATGACGGGTGTGTTCATTTGCTGAGTTGTTATCTAATGCAGCATCAGCAGCCTGTGCACGACTGGTATAGGGACTGATGGAAAGAAGGGTTACAGCCAGAGATGGTAACTTTAAGTGTGAGGCCTTTGGGGGTAATGCCGAATGTCAGACAAGAATGAGTAAATAAAATATGGGACCGTAATCTGACTAGGGCGAAGGCATGTTTGTGGAGAGTGTAACATTATGTGATTGCCTTATCATTTTAAATCATTCACTAATCGAGCAGTCGCTCGGCAACAGCTGCAGTTAGCAAATAATTTTGTGAGAATGTAAAAGGTGAACGACCTGTGACGTAACTTGTTTATTGTCGAAGCGCCGTCAGAGATGCAGTGAGTAATTGACTTTGAAAACCGCGGCGCGAAAAACGGACAGAAGAAGAACACTTTTACACATTTCTTTTTTTTATGTACGAGATATTTTCGATGAACAGTTACTCATTCTTCTCTTGTCTCTTGTAACTTGTGTCGGACGCGCATGTCTTGCCGCCGTATTATTATCGTTAAAAATATTATTATTTTAGTATAAAGTAAAAGTGCAATACTGCATAGCAGTAAATTTATTGTGCGACGTGTAGGTGAAAACGTCAAAGGAATTATTGTATTTACGAGAAGAGAAGTGCAAGTCAAAACGGCATCCATGTTAAAATTCTTCATTGTAGTGTAAGTTCATCTATTAATTACCATAAATTCAGATTTAAATTTAATTGGTGTATGGACTATTTATTTAGTGTAGAATCTATGTCTCACTCCTTCATGAAGTTATTTAATTTTCTTTATGTTTCTGCCAAATAGACAGTTCACAGTCACGAATTCTTTCGTCGAAATAGGATGGAAATTGTATGCGGCGAAATATTTTCTCCGTGCCACATTGTACTGGTAAATGCATGATAAACTACAGTCCCTTAGGAAATTCATGTTGAGCTATCCAAAAGTAATTATATTTTGAATAGGCATTTACTCTCCTCTGCAATGCAACTTCCGACTGATCAGATGATCCAACAAGAGGCAGCCGCACACGGTCGGCGTTTGCAAATATATTTCCACCGCTGATTATAGCTATATGTTGCAGCATAAAAGAAACATATTGTTATAATTAGCGACTACGAACGGGGACGTTTATAACATATTTTTATGTATACACATTACGTAAACATATTGTTATAAGAGAATATGAATAAAACTTAATGGGGTCGTTGTGGCGGTGTTGTGAGGGTGAAATGGTATTAGAAGGTGGAAAGTGTAACATAAGGCTGAAATTATATATATATATATATATATATATATATATATATATATATATATATATATATATATCTGTGTGTGTGTGTGTGTGTGTGTGTGTGTGTGTGTGTGTGTGTGTGTGGATGAAGACACCAATTACTTTCTCGAACGCCTGGAATCCTTACCCAACCTGTTACCCCTGGAAACCATCCTTGTAGCCATTGTTGCCACTTCCTTATACACAAATATTCCGCACGTCCAGGGCCTCGCTGAACAGAACGAAACGAGTGAATTGTCGCATCGCTTACGGTCCCGCAGGGTAATAAGTAGGGCTAAGACACCAATCGAAACAATTGTAGAAAGTGAAGTGGGAAATCTTACGGACTCTGGTGCCTCACGCCATAATCTTACCTGTACTGAACTAGGTAATGCCAGCATTGTTTCTGCCACTAGTACTCGTAGCCATATACCTGTTACAAGGGAGGCAGGTGAAAGCAATTCAGGGGTAGTGACAGACGATATATTCAAACAGCTACTGAGTCAAATAAGTCAAATGATGCAGGACGGAAATCTCCAAATGAAAGAGGAAAATAGATAAATGTTAGCCTCGCTTGAAGATAAACTTTCTACAGTAAGTGAAGAAATAAAAACTGTTAGAGAAAACATAGCATGCTGTTTCTCAAATGCGAAGTGGAATAATTTTCGAACTAAATGACACTTTAGCTACCATGCAAAGCGAGACAGCTGACATCCGAAACGCAACCAAGAATCTTGACTCCACTGTAACCACGGTTAATCACAGATTAGACAGAGTAATTACACAGGTAGAACAAGTAACTGAGGGAATGTCAAACTTGACTCTGGAAACTGAAACGAAAGTAAAGGAGAGGCTAGATAGTCATGAGAGAAAATTTAGAGAAAAGTATGAGAACTGGATTACTGGAAAGGACAAATTTGTCGAAGATAAAATTAACAAAGACCTAGTAGAGACTGTGAAAGCAACCACTCTTGGTATCTTGTCAGCTCCTGGAAGCTCCGGAGATACAGTAATGTCTGAACTCCGTAGCATTAGGAGTACCCTTCAGCAAGAATTACCAAATTGGAAGCAAGAGCTAACGGAACGGCTAAATAACCTGAAGGCACAAGTGAGTAGTAGTTCCCGAATACAGAGACCGAATTATCCTAACTCGTTAGCCTCAGAGGAAGAAGATGAATTATTTCGGCAATTCCGAGTACTTCAGAGTACTTCACCACCACATATTCAAGTTAGTCACCGAAACCAAGAATCTGATTCAGTAGTAAAAATGATGAAGGAAGAAAGCATGATAAAGCATCGAGTTCTTCAAATCTTTAACCCGGAAAAACGAAATATCCACCCAATTGTTTTTCTTCGTGGATTCTCTGGCATTTTTCCAAATTCGTGGACTGATAGACAGAGTATCAAATTTGTTACCGGATATATAGGGGGCGAATCGGCAATATGGGGAAACGAAATGGTTGATAAGTGTCAAACGTATGAGGAATTTGAGAACTGTTTCCTCAGCAAATTTTGGAGTGAAGGTGTTCAGAAGCGCCTTCGTAAAGAAGTCTATAATGCAGAACAATTTGACCCCAGGAATAGTAGCCTGAAAAAGCACTTCCAAAAATATCTTGGCAAAATCAGGTATTGGGATAACCCTATCAATAGTAAATATGTAATTATGATTATCAAGTCTAAATTACCCATTTCGATTCGTGAAAAGCTGATAGCCATACCAGATGATGATCCAGATACCTTTCTGTCGACATTAGATTCTCAAGACCAGATTTATGAGGACATGAGAGCTAACAAACCGCGGATTCCTCCGCACAGTTCTTGGCCACAACATTATGAGAGTAACGGCTGTGAAAAGCCAGGGAACGGTTACAAAAATAGTAACGATTGGCAAAACGGAAATAAAGGCAATGGGTATCCGCACAAAAGGAATAGACATAATCAACACAACCGATTGAATCCCTTGTATAACATGACTGGTAACCAGTACGGCAATCAACCGTACAAGCAGAAGTTTGGAAATGGTTTCAGTCAAAAAGGTTGGCAACAGCAGAGCGGATCGCAATGGAATGCACCGTACTCGCGCAGCCAACACTCAAATTACGAGCAGCAACAAACAGCTGATAACGCCCACTCATTCCAATACAACTCCGCGCCTGGTAAAATTCAAGAGCAGGGAATGTACAGAAACACACAGTTTAACGGCAAACCACAGTGTGGAGGTGGATTTCACAGTAACAATTCCGGAAATAATAATAGTAATAAAAATCATCAGACCCCGCGAAGGCATTACAATCCCCCTGCATTTTTCGCAAACGCTGAAGACAGTAACATGTATTGGACACCAGAACAAACGCAGCAACATTTTGACACAAGGTTTGTGCATAACAGTAATTTTGTTCTTCAGTGTTCTCATAATGTCAGATTGGTCGAACTTTGTAATGATGAAGGCCAATCAAAACCACACAAGCAGGAAAACTAAGTTCAGCATCTGAAAGCTCCCTAAGTGATGCTGTGAGACAGAATGGGGGCGACCACTTCGACGGAGAGACTAACCACAACGTACTTGTACTGAGATACAATGACGGGATTGACATGAGACAAGAATTATTACAAGAGGAAGAGACGACTGACGGTGATGAACCGATAGATGACCAAATGCAAGCTATGACAAAACTTCCTATAGCCGGAATTTTGACGACTGTAATCCTAGATACAGGTGCAAATATTAATGCTATATCCTTATGTTTCTATAAGCAAATTAGTACATTAATCAAAATTCCAACATTACCCGTCCAAGGATGTTCAATAACAGGAGCCATCGGCTCCCAGACACAAAAGGTCAGTATACAAGCTTGGGTACCACTGGAGATTCAATCAATACCCATAAAATGTATTTTCCTCGTTGTCAAGAATTTGGCAGTGCCATGTCTCTTGGGAATGGATTTTCTACGACGATATAGAGCCCGAATAGATCTTTATATAGGCATTTGCACACTGTTATACAGCAAACAGAAGTTGCACTGGAGTTAGTGAAAGAAAGAGTAAAAAACTTTGGCACTTGTAATAGCATTAGATTACAAAGGATAGGCAGAAAACCTCCTTGTCGTAATCATTTCAATTTGTTTTATGGTAACTGTGATACATTTAATGATACAATAACAGTCAATGACTTACCCTCTCAGCAGAAAATAACCAATAAGACTACTGAATCAACAGAGTTATCCGAACCTCAGCGACAGGAATTATTCAGTTTGTTGCCACACTATATCAACGTGTTTTCAAAACGACCCGGTATTATAAAAGACTATGAATATACTATGGAAGTGGTGCCGCACCAAACTTTCTGTCGCACGACATATCCCATACCGTATGCAAGAAGGGAAGCAGTTCGTAATGAAATTGTAAGTAGGCTGTTAAGGTTTTTTTTATTGGTAACGCTGCCGCCACGTAGCGCTCTGTATGAAAATCACTGGCTGTGCCGTGTGCAGTCTGTGGCTGATTTGCATTGTTGTCTGCCATTGTAGTGTTGAGCAACGGCAGCTGGATGCTAACAGCGCCTAGCGTTGCGCACCTGGAGGTGAGCCGCCAGCAGTGGTGGACGTGGGGAGAGAGAGGGCGGAGTTTTGAAATTTGTAAGAATTGGTGTCATGAACTGATATATATATTATGACTATTAAGGTAAATACATTGTTTGTTCTGTATTAAAATCTTTCATTTGCTAACTATGCCTATCAGTAGTTAGTGCCTTCAGTAGTTTGAATCTTTTATTTAGCTGGCAGTAGTGGCGCGCGCTGTATTGCAGTAGCTTGAGTAACGAAGATTTTTGTGAGGTAAGTGATTTGTGAAACGTATAGGTTAATGTTAGTCAGGGCCATTCTTTCGTAGGGATTTTTGGAAGTCAGATTGCGTTGCGCCAAAAATATTGTGTTTCAGTTTAAGCACAGTCTTGTATAATTTTTCAAAGGGGACGTTTCTTATGTCGACCCTTAGCCGAGGATACCTCAATGGAATCTTCTGATTTTTTTCTTGTAGTTTGTGTAATTAGTGTAGATTTTGTTTATTGCTAGCGCGTAATTGTAGAGAGAATTTCCTCTGTAGTTGTAGTTTTTCATTGTGGTACAGTAAAACAGTTGTGGCATGCATGTAGATTTGCACAAAGTATTTCGCAGCTACACTTGAAATTAACTAGATATTATTTTCAGTGCTACGTTAATGTGTTCTCTTATTTTGCTTTTCAAATTGTGGTTTTCTGTGTTGTCGTGTGAAATATTGTGACAATAATGGCGTGTGAAAAACGTAGCTCTAGGCTCCAAAGTAAACTGAGAAATAATAGTGATGACGAGCGTAGCTTACCAGCACCACTGTGTAATGAATTAACAGACATTGTAAGTAGTAATTTGGTAACTATGCATAGGGAAATGGAGCGGGCGTCAAATAATGGTGTAGACTGTGAAACAGGTAGTGAACCGGGAAGCATTATCGATCGATCGGTCAGCAACAGCTCGCCTCAGGAATCGGGAATACAAATACTGCAAATACTGCAGATTCAGGGTTTGGGTCCTCGCCGTTTTCTAAAATAAGTCAAGACACATTTTCTTCTTGTCAAAATGTGAATGTTGCCGGTGCAACTTCACTGCCGAAAAGCACTGAGGAACATGTTTCAGACACCAGTGCATTGTTATTACAATTAATGCAACAAATGGGACAAAAGCTTCAAAAGTTAGACACAATGGGACAAAATCTTCAAAATTTAGACACAATGGAACAAAATCTTCAAAAGTTAGACACAATGGGACAAAAGCTTCAAAAGTTAGACACCACGCATGAACAAACACGTGAAG